>NC_091119.1:6826858-6991858 GCF_040183065.1 Periplaneta americana | reverse complement strand
AAAAGAACTAAGGAAGAGACTAGTGAAGTGCTTTGTATGGAGTGTAGCATTGTATGGGGCAGAAGCATGGAAATTACGACGAAGTGAAGAGAAGCGATTAGAAACATTTGGAATGTGAATATGGAGAAGAATGGACAAACAGAATAAGAAATGAAGCTGTGTTGGAAAGAGTTGGTGAAGAAAGAATGATGCTGAAACTGATATGGAACAGGAAAAGGAATTGGTTGGGTCACTGATTGAGAAGAAACTGCTTACTGAAGAATGCACTGGAAGAAATGGTGAACGGGAGAAGAGTTCGAGGCAGAATAAGATATCAGATGATAGACGACATTAAGATATATGGATCAGGGAGAAAAAGAAGGTAGAAAATACAGCAGGAAAGATTGGAGAATTCTAGGTTTGCAGTGAAGAACTTGGCATTTGGCAGAATACAATTTCATTCATTCATTCATTCATTCATTCATTGTTCTGAAATAAATCTGAATATATTTCGACTATTAGGCGCTGATAATCGAGCAGTATTATCCATAAATACATTTATTCGAATTATTGTAACAGCTGTTATGAGGGATTCTCAGGATATACGTTTTATGGGCAATTTATCCTTTCAAATACCTTTTAACATAAACTTGTTTATGTATTTATAATTTAGCTTTATGAAAAAAAAAATTTGGTATAACAACTTTAAATTGAAAATGATAAGTAATCTATTATCAGTATTTGATCCATCAACAAGCATAATAAATTTGTCCAAGGGAAGATCTTTCACTGCAAACCCAGCTTTCTCCAATCTTTCATATTTTCTGCCTTCCTCTTTGTCTCTGCATATGATTCACATATCTTAATGTTGTCTATCACCTGATATCTTCTTCTGCCCCGAACTCTTCTCCCGTTCAGTAGGCACTTTCTTCTCAGCCAGTGACCCAACCAATTCCTTTTCCTCTTCCTGATCAGTGTATAACACTATATGTCAGTGATGTCAACTGATGTCCATAGGAGCAAGCGCGCGCTTTAGAGCCCAGGAGAGCCTGAGCGCTTTACAGCGGAAAGGAAAGAGACAGACGAAAGAGGTGGTATATGCCGCTTGGTCGAGCTATATTCAGGGATGGCCAGCACTGATTCAATAGATAAAGGGAAGAGACCTTATTAAAACTGTATCCATGGTAATTTTTAGATTTGCCTGAGAAGTATAAGTGCATTATAAGATTGTAAGTTTTAATTTTAAAGTTCATTTTTCACAAGTTTTCTTTTTTATTCAAAAGGAATATTTTCTCAACTTTTTTTTACAGAAAAGTGAAATTTTCATATATGTTTGTTTAATAGCCTTACAGGTACTGAAATAATGTTCTCGTAAATCTAATATATCGTAAATACGTTTTACTGGAGATAGTGTATTAAAATGTTTGAAAATATTCGCATGGAAAATGTTTGTATGGAAATGAATTAACAAAGCAAATACTGTTACATCACAAACAAAAGATATGTGCTTATGTGTTGGTAAAACGTCAGCTCTATAGCTTCAGCAGATTTCGAGATAATTTAATATTCTGATAACAGAAAGTTGCGCACCAATATCACCTAAAAGCATAATGCGATAAGAGTTTTATTGTGTAATATTAGTTACAGTTAAAACACATACCTAGACAACTTTGGTTTGTACTATAATATTGTTTTGATTACTTTTATAAGGCTAAAGATACTATAAATTCTAGTCTTCTGTCAAAACATCTGAAAGTTAGAATTTATAAAACAGTTATATTACCGGTTGTTCTGTATGGTTGTGAAACTTGGACTCTCACTTTGAGAGAGGAACAGAGATTAAGGATGTTTGAGAATAAGGTTCTTAGGAACATATTTGGGGTTAAGAGGGATGAAGTTACAGGAGAATGAAGAAAGTTACACAACACAGAGCTGCACGCATTGTATACTTCACCTGACATAATTAGGACCATAAAATCCAGAAATTTGAGATGGGCAGGACATGTAGCACGTATAGCCGAATCCAGAAATGCATATAGAGTGTTAGTTGGGAGGCCGGAGGGTAAAAAACCTTTAGGGAGGCCGAGACGTAGATGGGAAGATAATATTAAAATGGATTTGAGGGAGGTGGGATATGATGGTAGAGACTGGATTAATCTTGCTCAGGATAGGGACCAATGGCGGGCTTATGTGAGGGCGGCAATGAACCTCCGTGTTCCTTAAAAGCCAGTAAGTAAGTAAAGATACTATAAATATCAATTTCAACCTTATCATGTCATATTCAGTGTCTTTTTTTTTTTTTTGGGGATGAAACTTTCTTTATGAATGATGTGTTTAATTCACTTAGTACAGTATAGTTGCAGTTATTGTGGAATTTGTGTGAATATTCCTTCTTTACTCTTTATTACAGTATGTTATTAACGTTTAAAACGCAACTGCAATAGGCTATTAGGCTAAGAAATAGGTGTTAGTACTTTTGTTTTACAGACAATATAGAAAATAACAAACAGAAAGAAGCCATATAAAAATAACGACATAAAATTTCACGTTCCGTTTGAAGTTTGTGCACCACTGTTTTCTTAATTCAACAGGCTGCTTATTCCTCCTAGCATACCTAGCCCTTAATGCCCGCGCACGACGTCAAGGTCAGAAAAATGCGCTTGCTTTGACATCACTGCTTTATGTCCTTTAATAACATAATTTATTCTTTAATTCAATTCACCATATTTCGCAAGAGCTCTACGTCTATCGGAACGTTATTCCATTTTCGGATGCAGTCGTAAGGGCTATGTCGCACAGTGTCCAATTTTTCTAATCTAGCTGGACAAAATTCATTTTTCGACTTATTGATTTCACTGTATATTTTTATGAATTTATGTTCCTAACTGTTCAAGGCACTTGTGAAGGCAATGTGCGACCTTTCTCTCGGATATTTGTTTTACAGTAGCGTAAACATTGCTATCTGCAGAGGGTTGAATCCAAGCTCCTCACTCGCAATAAAGAATACTTTGTTTAAAGTCATATTAAGTGCTAGTAAATTGTGTTTTCTTGTCTTCTTTGACATGGAATTTGTAAATTCAAGTATGTGCTTCAATATAATGTGTAAGTTAGCTAAATTACTAAATTAGAACATCCAATACGGCCTTTATTTCATATGAAGAATATTTATATAATTTTTTCCATAAACTCTGGCTTTAACATGAGTTACAAAATACTAGCCGCTAGTTGCTGCCAAAATAATTATATTCCGACATCATTTCACGTGTGAAATATTGTTTGGTTGGTTGCGTATAGCTGCGAACCTAACCGGTATTAATTATTTTCAGTGGCGTGGCAGCTTTTTGAAGTTTGGTACCGGAGTAGTGCTGAATCAAGGAATAACGAGGTTTTAAATAATATTACAGCTCCATTAGGACTGAAAGACATTCCCAGTGATATTGAAAATAAAGCTAAGAACGTCATCAGCCATATTTCATCGAAAATTCTGTCCCGCTGGTTGAAGTACCATAGAAGTAAGAAAAGTTTTTAAAAATATAATGCTGACTGGGTAAATAATGACTTCAATTTTCATGAACAAATTTGCAATTGTTTTGTTTTTATGCCTGTGGATGCGAGATCTGAGCCGAGTAGGGGTAGTCCAAGAAAACTATTCAGTGAAAGCAGCAGTAAGAGCAAAAAAAGTAAAGTTCAAAATTTAATAGGAGACCTCAGTCCGGAGGAAATTTCTTTCGCTGCAGAATCAACTTTAAGAGCGGCGGGAAAGCCATATGCAGCAGACATTGTAAAAGAATTTTATTGTCAGAAGCATCTCCACAAAGAGCAACCAGAATCAGCAATATCAAATTAAAATTAAGGTGACATTCAACATTTAATTTTTTAAGGTGACATGTATTTATCTAGGCTGACGAGTTTACTTCCTTGGTTTGAATTGTAAATTATTTAAAAATAGCGTGTAAGAGGGCCTTAGACTAGAAATGTTTAGTTTAAATGTAGTTCTGTTTATAAGTATGCATAAGAATGCAATTATTTGACTTATTTGAACTGTTGTATCAGTGAAGCGATGTGAGTCAGTGAAGTTATGGTTTTACAGTGCAGTGAATAGTTCCGATCAGTGATAAGTTATAGCGTCAATGAAATGTGTTCTATAGTGTCAGTGAAATGTGTTACAGAGTGTCAGTGAAATGTGTGCTAAAGTGTCAGTGAAATGCGTCATAGTGCCACTACAGGGAGTGAGATGAGAGTAAAGTGAAAGACTATTGAAACTTATGTAGGACCTATACATAATTATGTAGGTTGTGTTGTAAAATTAGGTATTTTATTTATGTTTTATTATTATTGTGTTAAATTGTATTGTGTATTCTTATTGTATTGTGTATAAAATTGTATATGTGTTGTAAATTGTATTATGTATTGTAAATTTTATTGTGTATTGCTTATATTGTATATACCACTGCCACCGGGTGCTGCCAACTTGCAGTGTAAATAAATACATACATACACATACATCTTATCTTTAGACTGTAAAAAGCTGCTATAAATTTCGCAAAATTGTACATATTTAATCAATTTACTTCATAAATGAGCAGAGAATAACTGAATTTACTCCATCTTACGTTCGATTACCTTCAACTTTCAAACATTAATGAATATGCCATGAATTCCTAATTGTTTATTGAAAGTAAATTTTCAAGAATAGGCTAAGGGATATGTTTATATTAAATTTAAATATATTTAATTATATTCATAATTATTAATTTACCCCTATAAAGAGGTAGTTTTTTTTCTTATTTAAACATAATCAGAGTTTGCCCACAATTCAAATATAGTACATTTAAGTTGTTCATAAAGTTTAATTAAATTATGCTAGATAGAAAAAAAATTAATTTTGTCTAAATTCACCAACTATAAAGGGGTATTTTTCCTTACATAAACGTAATCAGAGTTTGTAATCATAGCAAATACATTACCTTTAAGTTCTGTATAAAGTTTCATGAAATTATGTTAGAAAGAAAAGAAGTCATTAATTTCTTCTAAATTCACCCCCTACGAAAGGGTAGTTCCTCTCACACAAACGTAATCAGAGTTCGTAATGATATCAAATACATTATCTTTAAGTTCTGTATAAAGTTTCATGAAATTATGTTAGAAAGAAAAGAAGTCATTAATTTCTTCTAAATTCATCCCCTACGAAAGGGTAGTTCCTCTCACACAAACGTAATCAGAGTTCGTAATGATATCAAATACATTACCTTTAAGTTCTGTATAAAGTTTCATGAAATTATGTTAGAAAGAAAAGAAGTAATTAATTTCTTCTAAATTCATCCCCTACGAAAGGGTAGTTCCTCTCACACAAACGTAATCAGAGTTCGTAATGATATCAAATACATTGTCTTTAAGTTCTGTATAAAGTTTCATGACATTATGTTAGAAAGAAAAGAAGTAATTAATTTCTTCTAAATTCACCCCCTACGAAAGGGTAGTTCCTCTCACACAAACGTAATCAGAGTTCGTAATGATATCAAATACATTATCTTTAAGTTCTGTATAAAGTTTCATGAAATTATGTTAGAAAGAAAAGAAGTAATTAATTTCTTCTAAATTCACCCCCTACGAAAGGGTAGTTCCTCTCACACAAACGTAATCAGAGTTCGTAATGGTATCAAATACATTACCTTTAAGTTCTGTATAAAGTTTCATGAAATTATGTTAGAAAGAAAAGAAGTAATTAATTTCTTCTAAATTCACCCCCTACGAAAGGGTAGTTCCTCTCACACAAACGTAATCAGAGTTCGTAATGATATCAAATACATTGTCTTTAAGTTCTGTATAAAGTTTCATGAAATTATGTTAGAAAGAAAAGAAGTAATTAATTTCTTCTAAATTCACCCCCTACGAAAGGGTAGTTCCTCTCACACAAACGTAATCAGAGTTCGTAATGATATCAAATACATTATCTTTAAGTTCTGTATAAAGTTTCATGAAAATTTGTTACTTAGAAGAGAAGTTATTAATTTCTTCTAAATTCATCCCCTACGAAAGGGTAGTTCCTCTCACACAAACGTAATCAGAGTTCGTAATGATATCAAATACATTATCTTTAAGTTCTGTATAAAGTTTCATGGAAATTTGTTACTTAGAAGAGAAGTTATTAATTTCTTCTAAATTCATCCCCTACGAAAGGGTAGTTCCTCTCACACAAACGTAATCAGAGTTCGTAATGATATCAAATACATTATCTTTAAGTTCTGTATAAAGTTTCATGAAATTATGTTAGAAAGAAAAGAAGTAATTAATTTCTTCTAAATTCACCCCCTACGAAAGGGTAGTTTCTCTCACACAAACGTAATCAGAGTTCGTAATGATATCAAATACATTATCTTTAAGTTCTGTATAAAGTTTCATGGAAATCTGTTACTTAGAAGAGAAGTTATTAATTTTGTCCAGCTTGATTAAGGAAATTGCACACTGTGCGTCGTATCCTTTAATTGCTCGTATATTGACACATGCCAAGTTTTACAAGCTGGCAGAGACTGAATTGTTTAACACAGATACGAGGCGCGGTGGCCGAAATCCGAAGAGTGGCTATTGTGTTCCCTCGCGCTATACTCAGCCGGAGTTCCGTCTCCCCCCGCCACAGGTGGATGGACTACTTCTGCTGCGCGCACGCCCCTGTCCGCGGGGTGGGGGGGCCTTCCTGTTTCTTCCATCCGCTGTTATTTACGTGCAACGGAACAGAATCTGAATAAACGAGTCACGTCCCGTTGTCCGTCCCATGTCGTCACGCAAGCAGCAGACGGAGATTTATAGTCTGGACTTCACGTACGGTACGGGGCCCACATTAAAGCTCACGGCCCCTTCAGCGATTGTCATACTTGGCATTTTCTTCTTCACATACTCATCCTTTTCACACACTCTTTCCGTTCATCTTCTTTCTTCTTCCATCTTATTCTCTTACCACAAACTACTTCTTCGTTTCCTGTGCCTCTTCATTATTCATTCCCTTTTCCTTCTTTCACTAACCAACTCCGCCTTATGTCTACTGCTTCTCCCTCACTTCTTTATATGTATTCTCTACAACTAATCGTAAACCTATATCTAATTTTTTTTACTTCCTCCTATATCTTCTCCAAGTACTTCTAAATCTACGTACTTCATTTTTTCTCCACTTTCTTCTATATCTTCTACTCAAACGTTTTCTCCTTCTCCACAACCTTCTTTCTCCTCTACTCAAATTACTTCTACACCTGTTTCTGCAGTTCTTTCTATATATTTTCTTCCTCCACTTCATCTATTTCTCTTCCTGCACTTTCTTTGTGTTCTCCTTCTATAATCCTCATTCGCTTCATCTCTTTCTACATATTCACTCCATCCACTTCCCATCCACCATCTAGTTCTCCTCTAAATCATCCACTTCTCGTCCTCTACTCCGTTCTCGTCCTCCACCTCATCTATTTCTTGTTCTCCACTTCATCTACTTTTCGTCCTCCACCTCATCCGCTTCTTGTCCTCCACCTCATCTATTTCTCGTCCTCCACCTCATCTATTTCTTGTTCTCCACTTCATCTACTTTTCGTCCTCCACCTCATCCGTTTCTTGTCCTCCACCTCATCTATTTCTCGTCCTCTACCTCATCTATTTCTTGTCCTCCACTGCATCTACTTTTCGTCCTCCACCTCATCCGCTTCTTGTCCTCCACCTCATCTATTTCTTATTCTCCACTTCATCTATTTTTCATCCTCCACCTCATCCGCTTCTTGTCCTCCACCTCATCTATTTCTTGTTCTCCACTTCATCTACTTTTCGTCCTCCACCTCATCCGCTTCTTGTCCTCAACCTCATCTATTTCTCGTCCTCTACCTCATCTATTTCTTGTCCTCCACTTCATCTACTTTTCGTCCTCCACCTCATCCGCTTCTTGTCCTCCACCTCATCTATTTCTTGTCATTCACTTCATCTACTTTTCGTCCTCCACCTCATCCGCTTCTTGTCCTCCACCTCATCTATTTCTTGTTCTCCACTTCATCTATTTTTCGTCCTCCACCTCATCGGCTTTTTGTCCTCCACCTCATCTATTTCTCGTCCTCTACCTCATCTATTTCTTGTCCTCCACTTCATCTATTTTTCGTCCTCCACCTCATCCGCTTCTTGTCCTCCACCTCATCTATTTCTTATTCTCCACTTCATCTACTTTTCGTCCTCCACCTCATCCGCTTCTTGTCCTCCACCTCATCTATTTCTTATTCTCCACTTCATCTATTTTTTGTCCTCCAGCTCATCCGTTTCTTGTCCTCCACCTCATCTATTTCTTGTCCTCCACTTCATCTACTTTTCGTCCTCCACCTCATCCGCTTCTTTTCCTCCACCTCATCTATTTCTTGTTCTCCACTTCATCTACTTTTCGTCCTCCACCTCATCCGCTTCTCGTCCTCCACCTCATCCATTTCTTGTTCTCCACTTCATCTACTTTTCGTCCTCCACCTCATCCGCTTCTTGTCCTCCACCTCATCTATTTATCGTCCTCTACCTCATCTATTTCTTGTTCTCCACTTCATCTACTTTTCGTCCTCCACCTCATCCGCTTCTTGTCCTCCACCTCATCCGCTTCTTGTCCTCCACCTCATCTATTTCTCGTCCTCTACCTCATCTATTTCTTGTCCTCCACTTCATCTACTTTTCGTCCTCCACCTCATCCGCTTCTTGTCTTCCACCTTATCTATTTCTTGTCCTCCACTTCATCTACTTTTCGTCTTCCACCTCATCCGCTTCTTGTCCTCCACCTCATCTATTTCTTGTCCTCCACTTCATCTACTTTTCGTCCTCCACCTCATCTGCTTCTTGTCATCCACCTCATCTATTTCTCGTCCTCTACCTCATCTATTTCTTGTCCTCCACTTCATCTACTTTTCGTCCTCCACCTCACCCGCTTCTTGTCCTCCACCTCATCTATTTCTTGTCCTCCACTTCATCTACTTTTCGTCCTCCACCTCATCCGCTTCTTGTCCTCCACCTCATCTATTTCTTGTCCTCCACTTCATCTACTTTTCGTCCTCCACCTCATCCGCTTCTTGTCCTCCACCTCATCTATTTCTTGTCCTCCACTTCATCTACTTTTCGTCCTCCACCTCATCCGCTTCTTGTCCTCCACCTCATCTATTTCTTGTTCTCCACTTCATCTACTTTTCGTCCTCCACCTCATCTGTTTTTCGTACTCCACATTTTTATTGTACACAGAGAGACAGATAATCTGATTTTACTTACTTTTAGGCTTTTTGCCCATTTGTAAAAATGTAAAAAATATTGAGAAAAAACCTTGCATTATTAAGAGGGATTCGGCATTGTTTGGTTAGTGGTACGGCAATAGGTTTCGAGGGTATTAAATAGGTTATTTTCACACGTGTAGACTTGAACGGCGCTGTACCGCACGCACTGCCCGAGAACTGAAGATAAGCGAGCATTGGGCGTCATTTTACTCCTGTGTTTATGAAAACCTGTGATAAAGCTAGCACAGCCATGACTGCTACACGACACATCACATGTTTATGTCTCCTGGCCTTGCTTACCTCGGCTAGCTCCCGCCTCACAGTCAGCTGGTTAGTTCACGCGCGTACTATTTATTTTCTTTATTTGATATTTTCAATACTTTCTTATCAACGTGCCATCAGTAAAAAATATGTGTTTATTTGTATTTTCAATGAGGAATCTAACTATATATTTTTAAAATATTTTTTCCTTGGCAAAGGCGTCTTAATGAGAAAAAAAATCTAAATTTCTCCATTTCCATAAAAAGTAAGAAAATCTGTTTATATGTCAAAATAAACTTTAATTTCTCAGCATCAAAATAAATCATGATTTTGATCATTGGGTGAAAGGGTTTCGGAGCTACAACAGTTTAAAGTTGCTAATTTTATGAAAATACGATAAATTTAAATATTTTTAATTTAAACACTATGAAGTTCTGATGCCTCAAACTTTGCACAAAGCATTGTATCAGAGTTGTCGAAGGAAAGAAAGAGTTTCATTGTATTTAGAAATTGTAAGGTCAATTTTCTCTATATTTCGGTCTATTTGAGATGGAACAGCTCGTATGAATGCGCCCCCTAGGGATAATTATTAAACGGAATGCCAAAAAATTCAGTAGCCTAATGTTATTCACTGTGTCCCAATTGAAAATGTACTACATTTTTGTCTCGTAGCTTAATTCCACACGCCTTCATTGCATGCATATCCAGTCCTCACTTCAGTCAGGTCGTAAATTTGTCCATACAACTAAAATACTGCATTGTGACCATAAAACGATAATATAATGGACTTCATATTGTTTAAGTGGTTTGCGTGCAATAAAATTAATTAAAAGAAACTTTCAGGAGGATTAGATAGCATGTCGTGTTCTTTGTCATTGAAGATAAACCTCATTCCATTTAAGTAAAAAGTATATCCACGTTTTATATGGATTAAAATTGGTCTATAATCAAAGTTTAACTCAAATTTTCACGAATTTGAACTATTTCCAAGATTTTTTTTCTTTGCCATAAAAATAAATAATTGATTTTATTGAATTTTAAACTCGCAAGGCGATTTTGTCGAAAAGCAGAATTTTAGGTTTTGAACCTTGTGTTGAGATTTAATATCTCAGACGTTTGGACACAACTTAAATTAGAGTGATCTATCATAAAGATTTTATCGCGCAAGACCTGACGTCTCTATTTCATTGTACCTGTTATGACAGAGTAGCATAAACAATTAGATCAAGATAGATTAAGCTATCTTTCAGACCTTGGACAATACAACACTGCCCCCGGGACATACAAGTTCTTCTGGAACGTCAGGGATGTTCAGTTTCAACACTGGCTGGGAACCTCAAAACTATTGTAATTTGTGTTTTTCATAAATATATGTGCAATTTCTGTCGTCTCTACCACTGAATACAGTTGACCATTTCGTTTATATGACGTCATCCCATTTGCGACCAATGAAGTGTAATGAAATTTTGAATTCCAACCAATCACAGTCAAACATCGCGATAATTTTTGCAGCTAGATTTATCGCTATCAATTTATCGCATGGTCGTTCTTTTCTTTAGTTGGTGTCGCCAACTGTTTCCCCTTAAATCGATGAGCATGAATGCATTAAGATGCATCTACACGGTTGAACTTTTCTCTCAACTTTACGCATTCAAGCAATGAATGCAAGATTGATATTTAATATTAATATATTTACGCAATGAAGATTACGTTTAAAACGGCGCACCATGTAGACACAAAATCTTCATGGATCTTAATTGAACCCTAGATCATATCTATACTAATAATAAATCTGTAGCCAACATTTTTCTGGTAATTTTCGATTTTCTAAAAATAATTGGTGTTAACATGTATAATTAACCATCCTGAAACCGAAAATAGCTTTTTTTTTTATTTTTGTTTGTATGTCTGTCTGTCTGTCTGTCTGTATGTTTGTTACCTTTTCAAGCGATAATGGCTGAACGGATTTCGATGAAAATTGGAATATAAATTAAGTTCGTTGTAGCTTAGATTTCAGGCTATATGGCATTCAAAATACATTATTTAAAAGGGGGGTTATAAGGGGGCCTGAATTAAATAAATCGAAATATCTCGCTTATATTGATTTTTGTGAAAAATGTTACATAACAAAAGTTTTTTTAAAAATGATTTCTGATAAGTTTTTTTCTTTGAAAAATTTTGATAGGAATGATATTTAATGAGATAAATGAGTTTTAAAATTAAAATAACTGCCATCTAAGGCGGTGTATTGAAATAAAAAACAAATGACTTCGTCTATAAGGGGCCTTGGACAGCAACAATCGAAAGCTATGAAACATAGCCTACAGACAATGTTTCTGTGTTTGTATGAAGTAATATAGAAAGCTAAATTAACCGATTTGTATAATTAATTATTATTTCATCATTGAAAAGTGTAGTTTCTCTGGATGGACATAATGCTATAATGTTATTACAGTAACTTCTGAGTGAATCGAGGACAGGTAAGATTAAAATAGCTTCTTATGCACAGAAAACTTGATAGGCTATTCTGTACATTCGTTTCCTGTATTTCTTAAAATAATGTTTATGAACATATTCATTTTTATCTCAGAGAATTAACGAACAACGAGAGTGTATTGATTTAGTATGCAGTAATAGTACGTTAGCTTAGCAATCCATTATTTTATAATTCAAATTTTAACTATGCTCAATTGAATCGTGTTAAAATGCATAAAATATATATGCAATAAATGCAATGCAAAAAAATTGGGTAATGAGCCAAGCAGATTATGTTGCGCTGTTGTAAAAGCTGTTCCTCCTGAGATTCAAGAGCTCCCACAACAAATTAAAAACTTTCTAATTCGAATACATCCGTTATCAACACACTTTTTACGTAATATAATATAATATAATATAATATAATATAATATAATATAATATAATATAATATAAACATAATAATAAATCTGTAGCCAAAATTTTTATGTTAATTTTCGCTTTTCCAAAATGAATTGGTAGTATCAATTAATAACATGTTAAAGGAATTGTCATTGCACCAAATGAGTGGTCTCTGGATCAAAATGATCGCATTTTAATATTTTAAATACAATTTAAATTAAGTAACATATTAAACGATTTATCCTTCTATCAAACACGAATGTACCCTGGATCAAACGTCCTATTTTAATTATGTAATTACTTTATATTTATTTCTAACGGGTGCAGCTGAGCGCACGGGTACGGCTAGTATGTAAATATGATCTAGGATTGAACGTACGTTTTAAACTTGATTATTTCAATATTCTTCCCAAATTGCATGTATACGCGCATGGAGAATTGAACTGTGTAGATGCAGCTTTAGTCCTGTTACACACTACAGTGAGATAGGCCTATAGCTATCTCCACACATATTACATAGTTCTTAGTTCTCGGTGTAGTGTGTAATGTAACGATAAAGTACTAAATAAAATACGAAACTCTACTTACACATCATGTTCTAATTCCATGTCCATTGTAGGCTATCTCAAGAAAGTTACACTCCTTCATTCACATTTGATAACTGCGTTTTCAACAATTATTGATTTAATTAATGTATTAATCAGGTTACTGTAAGTATATTATAACATTTTAAATTAAATTATGATTTCAGCAGATAATGAAAATGTATTTATGTTATAATAATAAGAGAAAAGTGCAGTACATGTAATTAACATTGCTAAACCTGTTTTCGCTTTTCGGAATTGGCATTACTGAATAATAACATCGAATTTCTTTATTGCAGTAATCGATATTCATCTATTTCAACTTCACAATGTCTGAATAGGTTAAGTATTCGTAAATATACAATTATTAACATTTTGTAATCGGATTTTAGGAATATATTATTTACATTTTTAGTTTATTCACGAAATAGTCCTAGTAAATGTCACTCGAGGACCGAGATTTCCCAGATAAATCTCAGACTTGTCGTGACATTACTAGAGATTATTTTGCTTTATCCTGATACGGATGGTAGTAATTTTGGGCCTAGTATTTAGCCTACTCGCTTATTAGATCCCCTCGCATATAAGACACCCATCACCTCTAAGAGAAAAATGTAAAAACAATATATCTGCATATTAGATTCCTTGTATACATAGGTGGCCCTATGTACAATATAGGTCTCTAAGTTCTGAATTCCCGCCTAAGACTTTTGCACAGTACTGTACATTATCAATCACAAATGTTCATGGAAAGACTGCAAGGCAAAACTTGCATCTGCAACCATCCTCTGTTCCGTTGTCCCGTTATAATAATAAAATTATGTGACAATAATTACTTGGTTGTGTATGGGAAGTATGTTATGGAGGATTATGTATGTCTGTAGCTCGCTTCTTTTATGGCTTATTCCGACATATGCCTCAGAGATTCAGTATTACTTACTTACTGGCTTTTAGAGAACCCGGAGGTTCATTGCCGCCCTCACATAAGCCCGCCATCCGTCCCTATCTTGTGCAAGATTAGTCCAGTCCCTACCATCACAGCCCATCTTCCTCAAATCTATTTTAATATTATACTCCTATCTATGTCTCGGCATCCCCAAAGATCTTTTTCCCACCGGCCTCCCAACTAACACTTTATATGCATTTCTAGATTCACCCATACGTGCTACATGCCTTGCCCCTATCAAAAGTCCAGATTTAACATTCCTAATTATGTCACATGAAGAATACAATGCGTGCAGTTCTGTGTTGTGTAACTTCCTCCATTCTCCTATAACTTCATCCCTCTTAGCCCTAAATATTTTCCTAAGCACCTTATTCTCAAACACCCTTAACCTCTATTCATCTCTCAAAATGAGAGTCCAAGTTTCACAACCATACTAAGAACCGATAATATAACTTGCGTAAATTCTAACTTTCAGCTTTTTTTAACAGCAGACTTGATGACAAAAGCTTCTCAACCGAATAATAACACGCATTTCCCATATTTATTCTGCGTTTAATTTCTCCCCGAGTGTCATTTATATTTTTTACTGTTGCTCCAAGGTATTAGAGAGGTTTATGTAGAGGTTTACTAGGTATAACCACGAAAAATCAAAGGCTGCATAAGTATATCAATTTAAGAGATGAGTTAATTGCCTAAATGGTTATTCTGAACATTTGAACTTAGAGCATTGTTTTGGCCATGGTCGAAGTTTATTTCTACATTGTCTTATATAATTATCATATACATTTTTCGAATGGAGATTTATCAACAGTAATCTCACTAGAGTTTTTGATTTATCTAGAGAAAATCAAAACTCCAGTGGGATTTAATTGACTATTACACGATTAGAAGAAAGAATATAAAGATTAGAAGTAACGAAGTACTCCAATACAATAAAATATTAATTGACTTACGAAAATACAATTGTCTTCAAATGTATTATTGTACCATCTCAACATTACGCTAGATGGCAGTAGTGTGTTATGTTTAGCTGTTTTCTTGTTATCAGTTGTGCCAAATATGGAATCTTCATTGAGCTCTGTAGACGGTTACTAGTCAAGAAGGCTTTGTTGATTCAATTTCATTTTTATTAAAACAGTTGCACTCCACTTCAATTATCCGGATCCCAGTAATCAACGTCACTTGACAGATGATTTTCAATAGATCTTAGTATTAAACAATCTCTGATACGTGACTATTCATAATATCATATAGCAGAAGCTATAACAAACATAACCTAAATAATATAAACAAGTGTTAGAAAAGTTTTAATTAGGGATGATGAAATGAACAAGAAACGTTTTAATTAATGATGATGAAATAAGAAATAAACATGAATAATTTTAAAAGAAACAGTTATTGAAAGTACAATGTTCAAATTTGAATGTTTTAGTGGTTGGTGGTTCAGTTGATGTTATATTAGAGGTGTGTGTACAAGAAGTGGAACTCGTTGATGTACATGGTGTATCCCTCAACTTATTCAGGATTTCCGAATGGTGCTCTTCAAATATGACCAGTGATTTTTATTAATTCTTGTTCTTGAATGCCAATGCGAGTCATATTTGAAAGTGCTGTGCATCGACTGGAGTGGTTTGTAATTTTCTGTTTTTTGACGTCCAGACCAGTGCAGTTTGAAATGTTGGCAAACAAAGAAACAAATGCTAGGTTAGTGAAAAAAATAAACAAATGCTAGGGACGCGATAAAATTAAACAAATGCTGGGGACGCGATAAAATTATGCGATAAGCAGCCATGATTGGTTGAAAGACGACCTTTCGTACCGTTTTATTGGTCAAAAGTAGTGTGACGTAGTAAAAGTGTAATAATCAATCTAATTTCGGATTAAATCATCTACAAATTCTACTAAAGGCGATAAACGGTGATAGTGTAATGATGGATCAGTTATGGAATATGACTCATATGAGGACCGAAATTACTTACTTACTGGCTTTTAAGGAACCCGGAGGTTCATTGCCGCCCTCACATAAGCCCGCCATTGGTCCCTATCCTGAGCAAGATTAATCCAGTCTCTATCATCATATCTCACCTCCCTCAAATCCATTTTAATATTATCCTCCCATCTACGTCTCGGCCTCCCTAAAGGTCTTTTTCCCTCCGGCCTCCCAACTAATACTCTATATGCATTTCTGGATTCGCCTATACGTGCTACATGCCCTGCCCATCTCAAACGTCTGGATTTAATGTTCCTAATTATGTCAGGTGAAGAATACAATGCGTGCAGTTCTGTGTTGTGTAACTTTCTCCATTCTCCTGTAACTTCATCCCTCTTGGCCCCAAATGTTTTCCTAAGCACCTTATTCTCAAACACCCTTAACCTATGTTCCTCTCTCAAAGTGAGAATCCAAGTTTCACAACCATACAGAACAACCGGTAATATAACTGTTTTATAAATTCTAACTTTTAAGATTTTTTGACAGCGGACTGGATGATAAAAGTCTCTCAACCGAATAATAACAGGCATTTCCCATAGTCATTCTGTGTCCAATTTCCTCCTGAGTATCATTTATATTTGTTACTGTTGCTCCCAGATATTTGAACTTCTCCACCGCTTCAAAAGATAAATTTCCAATTTTTATATTTCCACCTCGTACAATATTCCCGTCACGAGACATAATCATATACTTTGTATTTTCGGGATTTACTTCGAATCCTATCGCTTTACTTGCTTCAAGTAAAATTTCCGTGTTTTCCCTAATCGTTTGTGGATTTTCTCCTAACATATTCACGTCATCCGCATAGACAAGCAGCTGATGTAACCCGTTCAATTCCAAACCCTCTCTGTTATCCTGGCCTTTCCTAATGGCATACTCTAGAGCAAAGTTAAAAAGTAAAGATGATAGTGCATCTCCTTGCTTCAGCCCGCAGTGAATTGGAAACGCATCTGACAGAAACTGACCTATAGGACTGAAATTATTCGAGGATAACCTTCTTCACGATGTCATCATGCACAGAGATCTCACAGGATCTGCTTGGATCTGTTTTGGTGAAAATCCGTCAACTCAGTGAAGATGCAGACAGAGTTTAATGTATAAGTAGGATTCCTCTCCATGACAATGAGGAGAAATGTAAAAACTTTCACCTGCGGAGGAATGATTGATTGGCACATGTGGGAGGAATGTGACGAGCGGGCCAGGTTCGTCTCCTCTGCCACAGGCGTTCGCGTAAGTCCATTATTAATCAGACTTGCAAAGAGGACACGTTTGTCTGCATTCCACCATTCGCAGCTAGATGTTTAATTTTGGTAAGATAGTAGGGACTCCATAAGTTTTATCATCAACAGAAACTACTAGAGAAATGACTCTACATTAAGAAAATAATGATTCGAAACCCAGTGAAAGCAAGTGAACTTATAGTCACGAACAGCGCTTTTCAAAACTTTTGATGTCTCCTCATATTATAATCCATATGTATTATAGTCTGATATTTTCTTCTGCCCCGAACTTTTCTCCCGTTCACCATTCTTCAGCAGGCAGTTTCTTCTCAGCCAGTGACCCAACCAATTCCTTTTCCTCTTCCTAATCAGTTTCAGCACCATTCTTCCTTCACCCACTCTTTTCAACATAGTTTCATTTCTTATTCTGTCTGTCCACTTCACACGTTCCATTCTTCTCCATATCCACATTTCAAATGCTTCTAGTCGTTTCTCTTCATTTCGTCGTAATGTCCAGGTTTCTGCCGCCATACAATGCCACACTCCACACAAAACACTTCACTAGTCCCTTCCTTAGTTCTTTTTTCCAGAGGTCCGCAGAAGATGCTTCTTTTTCTATTAAAAGCTTCGTTTGCCATTGCTATCCTCTTTTTGACTTCCTGGCAGCAGCTAATGTTACTGCTTGTAGTACACCTCAAGTATTTGAAGCTGTCCACTTGCTCTACTGCCTCATTTAGAATTCGCAAGTTTACCTTCTTTACTTTTCTTCCTATGACCATGGTCCTCGTCTTATTTGCATTTATCTTCATCCCATACTGCTCACAGCTGTCATTTAGAGCGATAGAATATAATTACTTCAAATCGTATCTCACATATTTGTATTACCTCTAGCAGGTTATTTTATGACGATGTATCAAGCTACTAGGTTATTTCACTGGTAATAGCAAGATGGTATTTGAAACAGGTGATTTGTTATGGGATTACCTGACATTCGCCTTACAAGTGAGGAAACCAGATAATCAATCAGCCTAAGTAGAAACGAAGCCACCCGAACACAGCTCTGGATCAATAGCCTGACGCGCTACCGCTTGAGCTACGCTATATTGAAATCATTACATTTTTTCTTACATTAGAGCAACGATGTCAAAGCAAGCGCATTTTTCTGACCTTGACGTCGTGCGCGGGCAGCAAGCGCTAAGTATGGAAAGAGGAAGGGTTGTGTATATGAATAAGAAGCCTGTTGGATTAAGAAAACAGTGGTGCACAAACATCAAACGGAACGTGAAATTTTATGTCGTTATTTTTATATGGCTTCTTTCTGTTTAATATTATCTATATTGTCTCTAAAACAAAAGTACTAACACTGATTTCTTAATATTGCACTTGTGTTTTAAATATTAATAATATAATAGAGAGTTAAGAAGGAATATTCACTTAAATTCCATAGTAGTATAATATTATACTGTATTAAGTGGATGAAACACATCATTCATAAAGAAAGTGATATTCCAAAGAAAAAGATTGAGTATGACATGATAAGTTGGAATTTATATTGGTGGTATCTTTAACCTTACAAAAATAATCAATAAACTAATCAAAACAATATTACAGTACAAAGCAAAGTTACCTAGGTACTGTATCTGTTTTAAGTGTAACTAATATTCCATAACAAAACTCTTATCGCATTATGCTTTTAAGGTGATATTTGTGAGCAACTTCCTATCATCAGAATATTAAATTATTTTCTGTAAATGTGCTGAAGCTATAGAGCTGACATTTTTACAACACATGGGCACGTATCTTTTGCTTATGATGTAACAGTAGTTGCTTTGTTAATTCATTTCCTTACAAACAATTTCCATGCGAATATTTTCAAAATTTTCAATACACTATCTTCAGTAATACGTATATACGGTATATTAGATTTACGAAAACATTCTGTAAGGCTACTAAATAAATAGGCCTATACCTGAAAATTTCACTTTTCTATACGAAAAGTTGAGAAAATATTTCTTTTGAATAAAAAAATCAAACTTGTGAAAAATGAGCATTAAAATTAAAAGTTACATTCTTTTAATGCACTTATACTTCTCAGGCAAATCTAAAAATTAACATGGATACAGTGTTAATAAGTTCTCTTCCCTTTATCTATTGAATCAGTGCTGGCCATCCCTGAATATAGCTCGACCAAGCGGCATATACTACATCTTTCGTCTTTCCGCTGTAAAGCGCTCAGGCTCTCCTGGGCTCTAAAGCGCGCGCTTGCTTCTGTGGGTATCAATTGACATGCTTGCATTACAGTCTTAAGAGACGCTCCGTGGTACATGAAATACATAAAATGCGTTTCCATGCCTACTACGAGAATGGCTTCAATGTTTTTCAGTCCGATAAATATTATAATAACTGGAGAATTGAGAACTCGGTAAACCAAGTCGCAAATGTATTCCTGCAGGCAGCGCTATTAACCCCGATGCAAAGTAGTGCGTGCTGCCCACCGCCACGGCGAGCAGCGATGCTCGGCGAGATTAAAGCGAACGCAATTGACAGCGAGGCAGTGATGCATACCACTGCGTGCGTGCCGGGGTTTGAATCCCGCCCGCACTACCAACTATCCTAATCAGTGCAATGCAACACAACCTTATTTCTATACCTATACGCTAAAAAATATAACACTTAAGTGGACACTCCACTAAAATGGCAATTTTTTTCCTAATCATTTTTTTCATCCAAATTTTGTAATTTCTAATTTATTCACAATTTACATTTGAAATGATACATATGAATTGATACCCGAAATGAGCATATGCTCGTGCTCGGGTACAGTCCAGTAGTCTACATAAATTTTACAGAGATCAATAGTAATGTTGATAATAGAAATAATAGTAATGATAATAATAATAATAATACTAATAGTAATAGATGATACAAAGATAGTAATACAAATTAACTCATTAATAATAATAATAATAATAATAATAATAATAATAACTTAATTACAAATGGCTTTTAAGGAACGCGAAGGTTCATTGCCGCCCTCACATAAGCTCGCTATTGGTCCCTATCCTGTGCAAGATTAATCCAGTCTCTACCATCATATCCCATCTCCCTCAAATCCATTTTAATATTATCTTCCCATCTACGTCTCGGCCTCCCCAAAAGGACTTTTTCCCTCCGGCCTCCCAACTAACACTCTATATACATTTCTGGATTCGCCCATAGGTGCTATATGCCCTGCCCATCTCAAACGTTTGGATTTAATGTTCCTAATTATGTCAGGTGAAGAATACAATGCATGCAGTTATGTATTGTGTGACTTTCTCCATTCTCCTGTAACTTCATCCCTCTTAGCCCCAAATATTTTCCTAAGAACCTTATTCTCAAACACCCTTAATCTCTGTTCTTCTCTCAAAGTAAGAGGCCAAGTTTCACAACCATGCAGAACAACCGGTAATATAACTGTTTTTTAATTCTAACTTTCAGATTTTTCGACAGATAAAAGCTTCTCAACCGAATAATAACAGGCATTTCCTACATTTATTCTGTGTTTAATTTCCTCCCGAGTATCATTTATATTTGTTACTGTTGCTCCCAGATATTTGAATTTTTCCATCTCTTCTAAAGATAAATTTCCAATTTTTATATTTCCATTTCGTACAATATTCTCGTCACGAGACATAATCATATGCTTGGGTTTTTCGGGATTTACTTCCAAACCTATCTCTTTACTTGCTTCCAGTAAAATTCCCGTGTTTTCCCTAATCGTTTGTGGATTTTCTCCTAACATATTCACGTCATCCGCATAGACAAGCAGCTGATGTAACCCGTTCAATTCCAAATCCTCTCCGTTATCCTGGACTTTCGTAATGGCATATTCTAGAGCAAAGTTAAAAAGTAAAGGTGATAGTGCATCTCCTTACTTCAGCCCACAGTGAATTGGAAACGCATCTGACAGAAACTGACTAATACAAACTCTGCTGTACATTTCACTGAGACACAGTATATTTTTCAATATGTTACCTACCGGAACTGAGAAATTTTTCATACCGTCAACAAAGAACAAGAAGCAGAGTTTGTTGCTATTATGAAAGATAACTTCAAATTAAACTTATTCTCAAAGACTTAATTTTATTGTGGAGCGACTAATCACATAAATGGTACACTACGTTATCCAACGGTAACTTGACAACCTTATTTTTTTAACGATATCTAACGAATTTTACTGGCTCTTGATGACAGCAGTGATATTACTGATACAGCAAAGCTTGAGATTTCTATCCGCTGGATTGATTAACCCTCGGTCTATATCTGCTATGGAAAAACGTCCTTTATACGCGTGCGTCCGCTTCATTTGTAATGTTCGATACTATGATCATATCTCACCTTCTTTCGAGAAGTTATCATGGCTTAGGTTACATGAGAGGAGAAATCTGCACTCACTTTCTCTCCTATATCGAATTATGCACACTTCATCCCCCTATTATTTATTCGCTCGTTTTCATACTCTCTCTCGCTATCATAATATTAATACTCGATCACAACGCGATAACACGCTAGAAATTCCACTTCACACATCATCTCTGTATTCCTCATCTTTCACTGTTGCTACCTCTCGTCACTGGAACTCTCTGCCGCCTGAAGTCAAGGGCTACCGAACATTGAAATCTTTCAAATCCAAGTTAGAAAATTGTCTTATGACGAGTTGCCAAACTAACTTACTATTATGACAAGTGTTGTATTGCATGTTTCCATGTATTCACTTTTTTATGTTCTAGTGATATTTAACTTATTTTATATTTTTGTTTTCATATTTTCCGATAATGGTATATCTCTAATGTGATAAGTTGAGCTATATATAAAATCATAATTTTCCTTACTGTGTGTACTTAAAATATTGTATTCATTGTATGCTTTGTACTGCACTATTGTATTACTACTATTAGTATTATTATTACTATTAGGCTTATTATTATTTTATTTATTACTATTATTATTATTATTATTAATATTATTATTATCATTATTATCATCATTACTATTCTTATTTATTATTATTATTATTATTATTATTATTATTATTATTATTATTTATATCAATAATTGTCTTATTTTTTATACTTTGTAGGCCTCATTTATTTTTGACCTGCTGTTCACATTTTATTATGCTTTTTTCTTTCTTTCTGTATGTTATATATTATGTCTGATTTCTTCTTACTTGTTGTTTACATTTTATTATTATTATCTTATTCAGTTTTGTGTGTACTTTGTAAATTTGTAGTGTTTCTATAACGCAGTTTTTACTCCTGGTTGAGTGTTAGAGAAGGCCGTATGGCCTTAACTCTGCCAGGTTAAATAAATCATTATCATTATTATTATTATTATTATTATTATTATTATTATTATTATTATTATTATTATTATTATACCTGGGGTCTTTTTTGACCCCGGATAGATTTCTTTCAACTAACTTGAAAATAGGAAGTTGTAAGGATAGTTATTGGATAATTGATGTATTTTGGTATTTATTCAACCGTTTCCACATCAGACTATGGCATTATAGAGGAGTATTACTTCTCATTTTCTGTGTTCACATTCACTTATGTCAAAAGAATTATGCAGTGTTGACAACAACAAGACGGCTTTGAATCTTTTCAGCACGTAAGCGGCCACAAGAGTATTTTGTGTATAGCCAATATTTCTAGGAGGTTGCTTACGCTGTGGTGATGGCTGAGTAGCATAGTTCAGTTGTCCATTTCTTGATGTAAGTAAATGTGTCACTAATACATTGACGTTATCATCTGCATCAATAGAATCAATATCTATTTCGTCTTCAACTTGAATATCTTCCTGTCACATCTACTTCCGCAACACCGCCGTCGCTTTCGAATATGAAATCATTGTCACATTCACTGTCACTGTGGTCTGCGTCTTTTAGAGCATGATTAAGGCTATAACCTTTCTGAAAATCAATATTATAAATTATTATTTATAATAAAGAGAGAGACAAACCGACTTACTTCATCAGAAATCTACTGCAAACTGAAAACAGTTAATTAAAAATTTTCAAATATCTCACAACAGTGCATCCCAGTTCAAGAAATATCAATATTTGATCTGTATTCGTCCCGCTGTTGTCATAAAATACACCAAGAGCGAGACCAAGTAACAAATTCATTATAAAAATTGGTATAGCGTACTCTATACCTAGGGTCTTTGCTGACCCCATGTGATAAAAATGAAAAATGTTATACCGGTTATACTAGGATCAAGACAATGTAACATAATTGTAGCCAAATGCTCATAAATAGCATATCTGGAATATGAAAGAGTTATGTCATCATTTGACATATGCATTTGTAAAAAATAAAGGAGTGGGGTCACAAAAGACCCCAGGTATAGACCGAGGGTTAAGATGTTAGTACGGGAACCGCCACTGATTGTAGTTTTCATGCCAAGTACCTTTCCTCCGTCTCCTTGCTTCATAGGCTGTCTGTCGCACGTAATCACTGCAGCTCGAGTTTTGATCACCGCTGATCTACATACTTACTAACACAAGTAAAATGACAGACTCTGTAGTATCCTGGATCTTTGTTTACTACTACATTCTCTGTGTACTTCTGTTGTTTTTAAACGAATGACGATCAAAGGTCATATTACAGCTTGGCCCATATCTTAACAGATATTTATTTCCTGACACATGTTTATAGTTTCAATATATGCAACCTCCTGTAAAAATATGCGACCTGCTTAAAAAGTTTGTACAAGCTATGTCTTGGCCTCTGTTCCCTTTAAGGGTAGTAGGTAGTGATGCCTGTGCAATGAAAAAATTTCAGTACAAAATTTCAGTTCAATATTTCTAGGCTTTTAGTGCTCAGAATGGAATAAAAATTTCCGTGCCTATACAATCAATCATTTAGAATTCAGTGGTATAAAAGACGACTAATTAGTTTTGTATCCAAGTGCAAAATAAAGGCCTTAACTGATAATCTGTTTTCTCAGTGTACCTCATTCTTCAAGTGCACATTACTTGCTACAATCTTCACTCATATACCCTGAGTTTTTTTTAAGTTATCTAGTAATGCATAATGTAAATTCTAAAGCAAAATTTAGTTAAATATATCACCCCTAGTGAAACAGAAAAAATATTGAACATTGTTTAATATTTTTGCAATTTCTTTCAATGCATATATATTTTTTTCTCGTGTTATGTATACGATATTCTTAAAACCGTAGGTCTACTATGTAAAACACAGGCTGCAGAAAACAATGTAAAAATTTCATGTAAATTGATTCAGTAGTTTCAGAGAAAAATGCACTAAAGTTTGAAAAATGTCAACTTATGGAAAACTGCTTTAAAAAAAAAGAAGAACATATGAATTACATGCACCTCCAAATTTAAAGAGGGCGCTTAACGGGCTTATCTGCAGAAATACCCCCACAATATTTTTATATTGTTTTAAAGAGCAAGCTTTGCACTTGTTTTTAAAACACAAAATAAAAAATCGGATTTTTGACCCTTAATCACTACCTGGTTCCCTTAAGTAACACAAACACAAATGTCATAAATAGACTTCATGGAATTGCCACGAGAATCGCAAGGTTTACTGTGCATGCCGTATGGACTGTATGAGAAGAGGGCGTGCAACGGATGGAGTATGCCTCTGATGTAAGCACTGAGCAGTATACTGCGGTTACAATAAAACCTGTATCCTGCATTCAAGAAATATAATGAATGATCATTGAAGTAGCAAATGTCTAAACATGTAAATACACAGTAATTTTACTCGTCAGATATATTAACTCTTCAAATTTAATGTGAGATACATCATCCTTGAATAATTATGTGCATTGCAGTGAAGAGTTATGTGCATTTTGAGTGACTGCAAAGTAATCTCCTCCGATGGTCACTTAAACAGTTTTTATATTGGGAAAATGTCGTTCAACAACACACGATGTAATACGTACATATTTGAAGGATAAAAGGTTACTACTTTTTAGTACACCAACTTCAGACTTCTTGTCGTGACCTGATGGTACATCATTTATAATACGAAGTTGTGAATAGGCAGAATTTTTAGCAATAACGTTTCTCAACTTACATTTCAATTCTTCTGAAATTAATGAATTGTTATTTTGGATAACGGTTTGTGATACTTTATCCACTATATTAAGGGCTTCTGAGAGTTGTAGTTTAGACGATTCTAGTAGGATGATGCTTTTGGACACGATTTTAAAATTAGAATCAATGAACAGAATATCTTCCAATAGCTGTTCAGAAGGCAATGATTTTACAGTTGCAACAGCGGAACTGTCTGTGCTATCCAATGCATCAGTTACCTCCATTATTTTGCCGTAATATTCTGCATAATAATTAACAGCATCCAGCCACGTTCCCCAACGGGTCAAGACTGGTTGCGGGGGTAAGGGTATTCCAGGGGCAATTATTTGGAACAGCAACACTCTCATTGTAGTATGTTTGATTGAATTCTTGTCTGCACTGAATAAATGTTAAGCTTTGACTATTCCAACCACAGTAATGAAAAAACAAGTGCTTACATAGGTATATATTAGCTGTAGCTGCTCTATCTATTTGGACCGGTCACATCTCTTAACATGAACTGCTTATACTACGAGACCGGGCGGTCGCTCACCTCCTCTATACTACCGTACATCGGCAACCTGATTGCATGCTGCGTGTGGCAATTCAACGAAGTCTAGTCATAAACTATGAGGAATTATATTTGGAGTCGCAGTTTTTTTTTTGGAAATGTCTTGTATTATCCAAATTTTCCCATTCCGTAGTATGGAAATTCTGACGTCTTTCCCAGATAGGACTTATTCAATGAGTCTATCATAGAAAACTAGACGTATAAGGAAGTGACATGAAAACTCATACAGAGTGAGTCAAAAATCTTTAATGGCTTTTTTTTTTTATACTTGTTGATGGGTCAAATACTGAAAATAAGTTACTTATCAATTTCAACTTATAATTATTATATTAATTATTTTTTATGTTAATAATTTAACTGGATATATGAAAAATAATTTGTAGAATTAAATAATATAAATATAATAGAGAAGAACATAAATAATATTAATCATCTTAAAGGTATTATTTGTGGAATAGAAAAATATTCTAGTGAATATTTGTTCTTAGGTTTGATATTTGTATACATAGCCTATACAGATTTCATAACTTGAACAAACGAATAGCTGGCATAGTAAGTGGTGGGTTGACAACCATATTCGTGCTTCAACTGTTTTTCCGATGTCAAGTCTTGTTCTTGTTGCTGTTTTGTTTTATTGCGTTGGGTTGCGTCTGTATGCAATAACTGCTAGTTTCTTGCAATGAATCGCAAATTAACCACGAAACAACGTGTTTTTGTGCTACAACGTTGGTGGAAGCACAGTAAGAATACAGCACTGGTGATAGCAGACTTTGAGACAAGATTTCCTGATGTTTAACCGCCATCACGCCAAGCGATTAGAAACTTGAACAAATGACTTGAGCAAACGGGTAGTGTTACGGATCTACCGCGAAGTGAACGACCACGAACTGTTGGAACGGAAAAAAAAAAAAATGCTCAGCTCGTTGCCATGGATAGATATATAATAGGATGCGAAACTGCGGTCAGCACCATCTGGCGGCGGGGGGCTGAAATAAGATGATCAGCGCCAACGTCGTAGGTGATGAACATTAGAACTACGTGTTGGGTACATTACCCAGAGTTCTCTATTTATCCGTTTGAGATATTTCTCTGTAGACTCGAGAGTCGAGGAGACGAAATGGCAGACAGAAACTTGCTAATAAGTGAACATAAAGTGATACGTGTGTGTACAAACAGTGATGTTAAACAGTGATATTTATGGACGTTGTAAAAATTGTGTTGTTGAATGTATTGTAAAGTAATAGTAATATAATAAATTGAACTATCTAAGTAGTTCTTGCAGACTTTTCCATTGCGCTGTACAATAAATACCCAAAGAATACAATCCCAATTATCTAACCTTTTTCTTTATTTTTTTTTGTCTCTGGTTATATTTTAATTGCGTAGTGTAAAATAGATCGTCTCTTTTATCTTCCTGTTGCCTCCGGTAAGAATTTTCAGTAGAAGATGCTGTGAGGAATAAAAATGTAAATGTTTTACTTTAAATTGGGTTAGTTTTGAATATCGATGAGAGTGGGAGGGAATACTTTCTGCACAGTTTAACATTTTCGTCACCAGGTGCGCTGCTAAATGCATGGAGTAATTAGTTATTCTTTTCGCTACTTGGTGCGCTGCTAGATGTAATAACGCCCCTCCTCCCAACAGGTGGCAGCAAGACAATTTCTACAACAGCGCTTCTAGTATGTCTTACGGAAAACTCTGTAAGTTTCGCATCCTATTATATATTCATCCATGTCATTGCCCAGAGTTGTGTCAGCAGTCCATCTAAGTCCACCAGAAGGAGATCTCTCGAACTGGGGATTAATCGTTCCACTTTAAGAAGCCTATTATGCGATGATCTGAAACTGAGACCATATCAACCAATTTGTGTATAGAGGGAGAGAGCCTAAATTTTGAACAAAATCTATAAAGGAATGTGTATCAAATGCAAATTGAATGTAATTAAATGTAATGAAGTGTTTGGGGAAAGCGACTTTTGATCCATCCTGTATTTAAGTCTTTTAATACATTTCTAACGTCTGTTTTAAAGCATTCATAGTATGTAGAAGTAAAATTTCATTGAATCGATCTGTTCAGAGCAGAAGTGGTGTAAGTCAAAAATGGGTAATAAGGGTTAAAGTAAACATTCTGTAAAATACAGCGCAAAGTAGCAATTAATATTCAATTTATTTAAACTATTAGTAGTCGGTGGATAGCAAGAAGGCCATATTAATTGCTACTTTGCGCTGTATTTTACAGAATTTTTACTTTAAACCTCATTACCCAATTTTGACTTACACCACTTTTGCTCTGAACGGCTCAATTCATAGTCCTTCTTTTCAGTTTTCTTAAATTTTCTGTCGTCGTTTGAATATCCGAGGTGGGACTCACAATAAACCGGGAACAGAAACGACAACGAGAAAGGAATTTTTTTTTTAAATATATATATTTAAATTTTTGAAGTTGGTTAATCTGTGTTTATGTTGGCTGGCTTGTACTCATGAGAGAACGTAATTGGTCAATTATACACAAATAACATCAGAATGCGTAATATCGACTTTCCATATCGTTATTGACATACATATCGATATGCATAGCCGTTTACGTTCTCGGTTTATTGTGAATCAAAAATCTTCACGTTCACGTTCTTCTCTTCTCGTTCTCATTCCCGATTTATTATGGACCAGCTTTTAAGGTCCGTTCACAATGAAAATTAAACAAAACATAAGAGTTACCTTAAAAATGTAAACGTTACGGTAAAATAAAAAATGTCATACCATCATTCACGATGGGAACATAAACATAACAGCAAACATACTTGGTAACCATGGAAACATAACAAAGACGCCATTTCCTCATATTCTGTCGTATACTTCAGCGCTCCACGATTGTGTTCTGTTTGCAAATCACGTAAGCATAAGCATGAAAGTTTGGAGTTTGCAAACTTTCATGTTAACGTCTTACGGTAATGTTTATGTCAATGCTTATGTGAATCATCGTGAATGATCCCATTTGGTAGCCTGGGCGCAAATTTCTGTGTTTATGTTACGGTTATGTTTAATCTTTATTGTGAATGGGCCTTTAGTCTCTAAACAGCGACCAATTTTTGTGTCAAAGAGTGTACATAATGAGAGCGTTTTTTAGCCTGTTCCGGTTGCACACAGTTTAAATTCGCTAAGATTGAAATTCATATAAAAGTATTTAAGCTCGACCATGCCGAAATGTAGTAATTATACACCTAGTAGTAGTCATTTAATGCACCTCATTAAAGTACACCTATTCATTATAATTCAGTTGTTCAGCCAATGAGAAATTACCTTTGTACTGATTGTACCGCAAGTATCGATTATTCTCGGATATGCAATCGAAAGACAATTAGCGAAAAGTCACGGAGGCTGGAAATCCAATACTGTCGCAGAAGGTTATGTTCTGTTACTATAATAATTAGCGTTAATTGTAAATAATATTCAAATAAATTCAATTTGTCATCTCGTTTTTCAATTCTAAATCAATTTCCAGGTTATATCAAGCCTAATGTTCATGTTATTCTCTAGATTATATAAAGGTCAGTAACATTAGTGTTTCGGAAAAAATCAATACTTTCGCGTCTGCGCACATCTCACAATTCAGGTCAGTTCCACTCCTCACTTACATAGCCATAACATGAATACTTCTGAATAATTTCAAGTTAGAAATATGGTCGAGCATAAAAAGTCGTATGAAACTTGCCTATAATGGTAATTAAGAAGCTCGTATGAAAATTATGAAACTCGCTTGCGCTCGTCCATAAACAAACATACTCGCGTCTTAATTACTACCATTATAGGCTCGTTGCATAATGTACTATTATTAATAATGTGGTTTTAGTCCATTTACTAAGTGAAATGGAATTTTACTCATTTGAGCCACATGATTTATTGTACTTTAAGTTTCCTATGGTAGCTGCAGCCCATGTATTGAGCGATTTCGTGAACTTAGCCCTCTCATTAAGGAAATTGATGATTTTTAACCCACACATTAAGTAATATTCTGGTTCTAAACTACTTGGTGAATTCAGTGGATAGATAGTTTATTTTGCAAAAACATGTGAAACATGTATGGCATCGTAATATGCAATTTAAAATATATGATATCATACAATGGATACAAATTATGATACATGAATATTAAAAAACTCATCGACATCATACAATGGATTTGCCAACAATATAGTCCTAATTCGTGTCCTAAACACTCGGAATGGAAGATTCCTTATATCAACAGGTAGACTATTAAATAATTTAAAAGCAAAGAATAGAAAACTGTTTTGAGTAATACTGTATTTACATTTGTCAATATATAAATTTGTATTATTTCTTGTAGAATATTTATGAACAGAAGTACATGCTATGTAATTATTAATGTTATTCCGAATGTAAAGGAGACAGGCCAATACATACATAGACGGCAATGTCAAAATTTGTGACCTTATAAAAAGAGGTTTACAATGAGTCTTATTTGATAGTCCATAAATTAATCTTAAAGCCTTCTTTTGTAATATGAAAAGAGCTTGAGCAGAAGTATGGTGACCCCAAAGAATAATACCATAATTTAAATGACTTTGTATATGGCTATGAAATATTGTAAACAATACCTTGTTAGGTAAATTATTCCTTAACAACCTTAACATATATAGGCCTTTACTTCATTTCTTAGCAACATAGTCAACATGAGTTTTCCATCCCATTCTAGGCTCAAGAAAGATGCCCAGAAACCTAACAGCAGTATTACTAACAGTAGTAAGACGATTAATACCAAAGTTTAATTTAACAGTTTTGTTAGAATTTATCATAAGGTTATTCGCACTACACCAATCAACAACCCTACTTGATACATCAGCAAGTTCCATAGACAATATGTCACTATTTTTATGAATAGTATTAACTGCTAAATCATCAGCAAACATGAAAGACTCAGAACATCCATCCCAAATATAGTCGGGAAGATCATTAACATAAATAATAAACAATAAAGGTCCCAAAATTGAGCCTTGAGGCACACCATGTTTTAATACCTGATACTGTGACCTTTTAACATTTGCCAAAACAGATTGATGCCTATCATTCAAATAAGACGCTAAAAATTTTACACTAAGACCATTTAAGCTTAAGTAACCTCACGGTTCTTGACTTTTCTGTAAGGTTCTACTCCATTATTGAGTAACACGGTGAATCTAGCTCACTTACAGTGTTTAGTAACACCGTGTTTCTGCTTACTCATTCTTATTTAACTCAGTGTGGCACTCAAAACCGTAAAGCATAAAGATAAGAGATCCCTTCACCTTCGAGCAGTGGATCTCATTTTCAAGTGCCGTGATACTTTATAAACATGGAAAAATTAGAGCGCATAATCTTGATAAATTCTAAGTATAGGTTTGCGAACTATAAAACGAATATCACTCCTTTTATTTTACTTTCTGAATCAAGATCTAAAACGAGATTTTCACGCATTTTTTTCTCTCCATAGAGACCGTTGCAACACTTGCATAATGTTTGAATTCAGAGTTGCTCCACGTGTTTTCATACACTCAACTGTGAAGGCCTATGAATTTGAATCACCATCATAATCATCACAATCATGAATATCATTGTCAGCAGCATCTTCCTTTCATCACCGTAATCATAGTTTTCTTGTTTTAAGAATCAACATCTATATATATAAAATTAGTGGCTTGTGCAGCAAATGCTGCTGCAAACTAAGTTCGTTAGACGTTCAAATAAACATTTTTCAGATTTATTTTCAATGAAGAATACTTGTCTTTTTGATAGTTATTTGCTTCCATAGTAATGAAACATACTCCCTCTGAATGGATTTTTTTAGGCCAAATACTTTTTCTTGAACCTATCCAACTTCAGTTTTTGAGTTTCAACGCGAAAACGCAAGTATCAATGTCAGGACGATAGCAGTAGCTATTTCAGGTCATTGTGGATTGTAGGCAAAAGTTAAAAAAATGTCAGGTTTGCTAAGCTTTCGAACAATAGCATTTTCGTATAGCTGCTGCATGTAGAACTTGAAATGTAGAGCGTAAAATCATTTTATCCTACTAAGGAATCTTGCTGAAATGATCTGGAGACTACAAAATTTTCTATGCCTCTTATTTTATTAGTAAGTAATACCTTTTGATCTTTCTTTACGAACTGTAATTTTTGCGCTCTCTCGAGCCAATACTGAAGACAATGACAGATATCAATATCTACACTACACCGCCATTAAAAAAGGTAAAAAAAGGTAAATGTATCCCCGCAACATGCCATGAAGGCACTTGGGGGGCATGGAGGTAGAGCCCCATGCTTTCCATGACCTCGGCACTAGAATGAGGTGGTGTGGTCGGCACCACGCTCTGACCGCCTTTTACCCCCGGGAAAGACCCGGTACTCAATTTTGTAGGAGGCTGAGTGAACCTCGGGGTCGTTCTGAAAGTTTGGCAACGAGAAAAAATCCTGTCACCACCTGGGATCGAACCCCGGACCTTCTAGTCCGTAGCCAACTGCTCTACCAACTGAGCTACCCGGCCGCCACTACACCGCCATTAAGTATATGAAAAAGACCCAACCCCACTGGGTTAATAAGTATAAAAAAATTTGATTTTTAATAACAATATTATTATCTTACTTAAGTTTTGTAGTTACATATAGCAGCCACTCAGTAAATTATAGAAATGAAGATCTAAATTAAGATATTCTCTACATTTACTTACATAACCTCAAAACGTTTCACTTTCATGTCATCAATATAGCATCAATATTATGTACAATTAATGAAAAATAGACGCATCATGATATTAACTATAATAATATTTAATTTCTAATGGTAATAATGTCATCAAACCACCTCAAGTTTCGTAGATTTGAATATCCAATACACAGCTGTACTCAGAAAATTATACACTGCAGAATCAGTTTTTAATAACAAATTGAATTGAACTCTAAATATGTCGGCAATCCTGCAGGTCATGGCCTTCGTGTAATAGCCTATTGTTTATTGTAGTGTGTGTTTTGTTCTGAAATTCAATCAAGTCGGCGGTGATTGAATAAAATTAGTTCTCAAAACTGACAACAGATGGATTTTGGAAAATAGGAAAATTATGAAGGAAAATTGACATTTCACTGAAAAGTACTAATTTTCCGAAAAACTTTGGATGCCAGGCATGAAAATGAGGGGTCACTCATTAAAATACGTTCAGCCGTTTTCCCGTAATTTCCATTACCAGAATTACTGAGGAACAATCGCCACCTTAAAGTGAGAAGCTCCATCGCAACCACTCTTCGGAAGGCAAAGTGGGAGGTTTACGAAGAAGTGCACTGCTTGGCTGAGAATGGGTCAACGAGAAGAGCAGACATTATAGCCATCGATCGCCGGAATCAAAGAAGCCTCATTCTTGACCCCACTGTCCGTTTTGAGAAGGATGATCAACGAGCCAATAACGTTAACGATGAAAAGAAGTCTATTTACAACCCAGGTATTCCTCACTTCAGTGAGAGATACAAAATGAATATTAATACATGGGAAGTGAAAGGACTTCTTTTTGCGCTAGGGGAACTTCATTTAAATTAACCAAAACCATTCTCCTTCCTCTTAAATTTTCTAATGAGGACATTAACAAAATTTGTCTAATGGTATTGAGATATTCATTATCCATTTTACACAATCACTTGTATAATACTATGTAATTTTTTTTACTTCATTTCATTACTCTTCAATGTATTTTCATCTCATGTTTCTCCGAAATCAAACTGTACTTTATTTTTAAATCTATCATTGTTCCGTATTCTCTCCGCAATCATATTGTATTTTTAATTTAACCTCTGCTTTGTATTCTGGATCCTAGTGGTCAGCCGTAGATTTCGGCCAGATGTCCCAAATTGTGGAATTTGTGTGTGTGTGTGTGTGTGTGTGTGTGTGTGTGTGTGTGTATGTCACAACAGTTGTTACAAATCACGCCACTCTTGTAAATTCTTTAAGACTGTACCTTAGAATGCATAATTAAACTGTAAAGAATCAAGTTCCTAAAGTCGTATGATTTGTAACAATTTTTGTCATAAATGCGTAAGAATGGTGTCATTTTTAGTTAAAAACAGAAAATAAAATCTGTATACAGCAATTAACAACATAGGCCTTTTTTTTAGCTTCAGAACACTAGAAAATTAAAGAAATGACACTTCTGTATAATTCATTTTCTATTTGGAATATTTTTTTTACTCGTAAAACTAAAGAAAAACGTATTTTAGTACCAACTTCAAATTAATGTAACTTTGAAAATATTGCGGTTAGGACAATTAATGTTTATATGACTTTTCTGCTCAGAATGTCTTCGGAAATAAGCTCCGTAAGGGACGGTAAATCCTTGTGATCACCCTGTAGGTAGACATCGGACAGCTTCTCTAAAATTTCTGTGGAACAAAATCACTACTAGAGGAAATTCTAAGTCACTTTTAGACTATAAATGTTGTGCTGTACCATTTTAACCTTTGTAATGCTTAACTTCCACTACTGTATTCTAGGATTTCCCTATCTGGGACAAACGCCTTCATTGAAGCATGAGAAAATGATCCCAACCACACACGGGGGCGAGCCTGTCTATCACACACGGCACCAAGTGCAGACTGTACACATAAGCAACCAGATTCATCTTGGGCGTGTACAAATTTGCAACAAGGAAGGCAAGACTGTTCGCTCCAAGCTATTACTCACACATGAAATCATACTTGCATTGAAGTGTGACTAGTTCTTGATCCGCTGCCAATATGAGACGGCGATATTCCTATTTGAGTTAATGCAACTATATTGAATTTTATAGATTTTTATTAATTTATCCTACAAATAATATCTGTAATATTGACAATTAATATTCAAGGAGAAAAATTCGCTCCGGCGCCGGGAATCGAAAGCGGGTCCTTGGTTCTATGTACCAAGCGCTCTGACCACTGAGCTACGCCGACTTCAATCCACAGCACCGGATCGAACCCTCCCCCTTCAATGTTTCCCTTTGTGGCCTGACTCTAAGTTAGGCATATATGTTGACGTATATGTCCAATGTCAACTGCCATTATAATAGGAGCGCACTCAGCTGAGTGACTTGTTTGGCTGGGATTCCACAGTTAAGTGCACAGTAATCTGTACAGACATATGCACATGCAGGCCTTTCATTTCCCAGTCTAAATAACTAATTATTGAAATTGAATTCAATTTAAACAAAAAAAGCATGTGAATTTAGATATTGAAGGGGAAGCGTGAAACCAGGCTTAATTGCATTTTAAATTTCACCCCCATCCCCAAGGCACCCCCACTTTGAAATTTCAAATGGCACCCATATATTTTTATATTTAGATATGAAAGAGCATTAAATTATTTATACACCTCCTTCATTTGTTTTTGCATCTTTTGTTTTCTATCGTCGCCTGGCAACCTGGATTGTTGATTAGAGCTGAAGAGAATAAAACTACAAAAACTTTCATGTAATAGTTGTGTTTGTGTATTAAATTATTTTATGCTCGACCATGCCGAAATTTAGTAATTATACACCTGGTAGTAGCCCTTTAATGCACCTCATTAAAGTACACCTATTCATTATAGTTCATTTGTTCAGCCAATGAGAAATCACCATTGTACCATTATAAAAGCGCAAGTATCGATTATTCTCGGATATGCAATCGAAAGACAATTAGCGAAACGTCGCGGAGGCTGGAAATCCAATACTGTCGCAGAAGGTTATGTTCTGTTACTATAATAATTAGCGTTAATTGTAAATAATATTCAAATAAATTCAATTTGTCATCTCGTTTTTCAATTCTAAATCAATTTCCAGGTTATATCAATATTAATGTTCATGTTATTCTCTAGATTATATCAAGGTCAATGACATTCGTCCCTCGGAAAAAATCAATACTTTCGCGTCTGCGCACATCTCACAATTTAGAAGGTCAGTTCCGCTCCTCACTTACATAACCATAACATGAATACTTATGAATAATTTCAAGTTAGAAATATGGTCGAGCATAAAAAGTCGTATGAAACTTGACTATAATGGTAATTAAGACGCTCGTATGAAAATTATGAAACTCGCTTGCGCTCGTTTCATAAATATACTCGCGTCTTAATTACTATCATTGTAGGCTCGTTGCATAATGTACTATGCAAGAGAGAACAGAAATTAATAATCCTTATTGATTAAATTTAGCAAATTACACAAAATAAGCTGTGTTTTCATCCTACAATCAACTGATAATAACAGAAATACAGGTTGCTAGACGACGATAGAAAACAAAAGAAGCGAAAACAAATGAACGGGGTGTGTAAACAATTGAATGCTGTTTCATATTTAAGTATAAACATATAGGGGTGTCATTTGAAATTTCAAAGTGTGGTTGGCTGGGGTGTGAGGGATGAAATCTAAAACATAATAAAACGTGGTATCAGACTTACCCCTCAATATCTAAATTGACGTGTTTTTTGTTTAAATTGAATTCAATTTAAATAATTAGTTATTTAAACTGGTAAGATTTGAAACGAAAGCTCTGTAGATTAAAACATTAATTAAACGGAAATCAGAACCTGGAGAATAATAGATCCCTATTATATGACTGACATTTACTAGGCAGTCCACACCTGTGGAGTAACGGTCAGCGCGTCTAGCTGAGAAACCAGGTGGCCCGGGTTCGAATCTCGGTAGGGACAAGTTACCTAGTTGAGGTTTTTCCGGCGTTTTCCCTCAACCAAATACGAGCAAATGCTGGGTAACTTTCGGTGCTGGACCCCGGACTCATTTCACCGGCATTATCACCTTCATTTCATTCAGACGCTAAATAACCTAGATGTTGATACAGCGTCGTAAAATAACCCAATAAAAAATTACTAGGCATCAGTTATAAGGTGGTGGAGAGCCCTCCAAGGGCTGTTATACCACAGAGAATGGCAAGAGAGCGGAAGATGGATTAATTAGCATAGCAACCGCAAAGTACTAGAACGTCCAGTACTTTGATGGAAAACAAGAATAATTGAGAGAAGAAAAGCATGAACTACACTCATCCCACTCCCGTTCTTTGTTTGCTCCAATACTTTATCAATCGGAATACATTTGAGTTACGAATTCAATATTCCACGGGGGAAGCCACGTAGCATTTTGTGGATAATTGTAATTCAAATTAACAAACTAGCCGGAAATATGTTTCAGTTCCCGGATTGGGATTGGGGCTTAGACCTACATTACAATAATTTACGAGGCGCGGAACGCATAATGAATACAGAGTTATTCAAATCTCTATCAGGCAAGGTGAATGACATGAATCCACTTACACGGTTCTACTAGATCTACATTGCTACATTTTTGACATTCCACTGGTCCTATGTGGATATAACAATTACCAGAACACTAAGAGAGTCTGTTTTCCAAGCGCGAGATCTAAGGTGAAGTAGGGTTTGTTGTGGATGAAACATTTATTCGCAAGATTTTATCGAGTAACTCCCATTTCATTTATCATGTTAGCATTCCTGAATAATTCATAATAATGCATATATTTAATGCAGTAACAAGGTGAAATCACTGCACATCACATCTTCTCACAGAAAATATTTGCTAAAAATAAAAAAAATATATATGACAAAAATACCTTACTAGGTATTCACCAACCACACTTGAGTGCTAGTAGTTGGCCGAGAATTGCAGTGAACAACAAAGGTCATCTCCAAATGCATGCCGATTATCTCTGAACAACGACTTATACTGTGAAAACGATCTTTCCACATCACAGGACGTCAGACGTGCATATTTAAAGAGAGGAATGTCACAAACACAAACACCGTCAATTTCACCTACAGGCACACCTTCCAATACTTGAGCAACTTTACACATTTTTTTATATCCACTGTTTTTCCCAAACACATTCTGGAATTTGTCCCTCAGTAATTGTGCTTCTGAACCTGGTAGCGAGTCTAGTTTAATTTCCACGGCACGCACCTCCCTGTTTCAGACAACAGGTTTTTGGATGTTTCCAGTTTTTTTTATGGTGTCACACAAAAGCTTAGATTTGCTAATAGGAAAGCCAAATCGTTTTTTAAACAACCATCTTTCAGTATATCTTGAAGGATATCGATTGACGAAGCCCGATAACAGGGAATCACAACAAGACGTATTGCCTTACTTGATGGACATGAGCAAGAGGCGAGAGACTTGTTTAAATTAAATAATATTCATACCCGAGCTCTTATCTGTTGTGTTTCACAAAGTGTGGAATGAATTCATCTTCAGCAACAATAAACATTCCTGATTATGTGTTATGTCTCTCCTCCTTGTCCATGTTAATTTATTCTCTAATAATAACACTGATATGCTGCCTAGCAGTTCTCAGAACTTGAGGCGATACTACTACAAAAATGGATCACGGATACACCACACAGCGCTTAGAAACTCGAAGCAACCAAGAATTCTTAAAAAGATAACGCAATTCTGAGTAACATAATTGATTTAGTTTTAAAATGTTTAAAAGTTCTTGTAAAAAATTAGTTAAGGAAATAAACTCCAAGGTTTATGTGTTTATAATAGATTTCTTGTAAATATGTATTTACATAATTTTTTCGTGAAAATATGTGTTTTTATGTGAAATAAAATTCGGGTTTTAAACTTGAAACTTCATGTTCGGAATTTTTAACTTTGTTAATTGTGTTTTACCACACGCAAAAGTAATATTTAATTACATAGGAATCCGCTTCTTATGCATGACAGATCTGCAGAACTGTAGCTCCTCAGAGCGACTGCTTTACTCCCCTTTCTTACCCCACCCACCTTTTCTACCAGTGCGGTCATGACGTTCTAGTTACGCTCGGCTGCATCAACATTTATTCTCGCGGCGGCAGGTATACAATACGCCATCAAGAATTACAAATGAACAGATAATAACATCCTTAGGAACATATCTTTAGAAAGTAAGAGAAAAACGAATGAGGGAAATAAATAAATTAAGAGACATGTAAAATAAATTTTAAAATGTATGTGTGCATATAAAATAAGAAGGTCTACCTATGTTTTATTTCGTCCTATTACTAGTAAAGCCGATTAAAACCACTTTTTGTGTAAAGTAAGTTAAATACAGTCCCCGACTTGTCTTTCCGTGCTCTGTATTCTACTAAAATGAAATAAGTCCGAAATGTTGCTTGCAGGCAACAAATCAACTACTTTATTTGAAGAATTTATTATGATTTTTCGTGCATTAATAAAGTTTTAATTCCTGTTTTTACAAAACTTGTATTACTGGTATTAACTGGTTTTATTAGTAATAGGACGATAAATAAATTGTACGTTGATAAGTGAGTGATAGCTATATGACCGGATGTCAATGCTGTCATTCAACATTGTAACGCTATCCAGCCAAATAAATAAATAAATAAATAATTAAATAATTAAATAACTAAATAAATAATTAAATAAATAAATAATTATTTAAATAAATAAATATTTAATAAATAAATAAATAAATAATTACATAATTAATTAATTAAATAATTAAAGAATTAGTTAAATAAATAAATAATTAAATAAATAAATAAATAATTAAATAAATAAATAATTAAATAACTAAATAATTAAATAAATAAATAATTAAATAAATAAATAATTAAATAATGAAATAATTAAATAACTAAATAACTAAGTAATTAAACAAATAAATAATTAATTAAATAAATAAATAGATAAATAATTAAATAATTAAATAAATAAATGAATAAATAAGTAAGTAAATAAATAAATAAAAAATAATAAATAAATAAATAAATAAATAAGAAAATAAATAAATAAATAATTAAATAATTAATTAAATAATTAAATAATTAAATAAATAAATAAGTAAGTAAATAAATAAATAAAAAATAATAAATAAATAAATAAGAAATTGAATAAATAAGAAAATAAATAAATAAATAAATGAATAAATAAATAAATAAATAAGTAAGTAAATAAATAAATAAAAAAATAATAAATAAATAAATAAGAAATTGAATAAATAAGAAAATAAATAAATAAATAAATCAATAAATAAATAAGTGATTTGTCTTACTATTCTTTTAAAATTATTCAAAATAAAATTAAAATAAGTGAAGAAACTTTTTTTTTGTTTACATAGGCTGAAGATTTTTGTGAACACTGCAATCTTGAGTACACACATATATGAACTTGTGTGTGGCATTTGTTATGCTTGGACGGTACCATCATTGTGTTTACATAGCCGTCGGTTCCCAAGGAAGTGAGGAATGGTCATCGTTTAATTCGGTTCTTTTGCAGCTCGCAGACGGACGGAAGAGCTGTGCTACATCACAGCCGCCTTACTGCCCCACTAAACACGGAGCAGCCGCTGGAGATTAACAAAAAGTCCGAAAGTCCGCACATTCCGGTTTCCGAAATCTGTTGTGTTCAAAGTAAGAAAGAATCTGCGCCTTAAAATTGTTTTCAGCACGTATTTTACTCAGTAACAATAACTCCAATAATAATAATAATAATAATAATAATAATAATAATAATAATAATAATAATAATAATAATAATAATGATCAGTTATTCATAGATTTCAAAAACGCATATGACTCGGTTAAGAGAGAAGTTTTATATGATATTCTTATTGAATTTGTTATTCCAAAGAAACTAGTTCGATTAATTAAAATGTGTCTCAGTGAAACGTACAGCAGAGTTCGTATAGGTCCGTTTCTGTCACATGCGTTTCTATTTCACTGTGGGCTAAAGCAAGGAGATGCACTATCACCTTTACTTTTTAACTTTGCTCTAGAGTATGCCATTAGGAAAGTCCAGGATAACAGAGAGGGTTTGGAATTGAACGGGTTACATCAGCTGCTTGTCTATGCGGATGACGTCAATATGTTGGGAAAAAATCCACAAACGATTAGAGAAAACACGGGAATTTTACTGGAAGCAAGTAAAGAGATAGGTTTGGAAGTAAATCCCGAAGAGATAAAGCATATGATTATGTCTCGTGACGAGAATATTGTACGAAATGGAAATATAAAAATTGAAAATTTATCTTTTGAAGAGGTGGAGAAGTTCAGATATCTTGGAGCAACAGTAACAAATATAAATGATACTCGGGAGGAAATTAAACACAGAATAAATATGGGAAATGCCTGTTATTATTCGGTTGCGAAGCTTTTATCATCCAGTCTACTGTCAAAAAATCTGAAAGTTAGAATTTATAAAACAGTTATATTACCGGTTGTTCTTTATGGATGTGAAACTTGGACTCTCACTTTGAGAGAGGAACATAGGTTAAGGGTGTTTGAGAATAAGGTGCTTAGGAAAATATTTGGGGCTAAGAGGGATGAAGTTGCAGGAGAATGGAGAAAATTACACAACACAGAACTGCACGCATTGTATTTTTCACCTGACATAATTAGGAACATTAAATCGAGACGTTTGAGATGGGCAGGGCATGTAGCACGTATGGGCGAACACAGAAATGCATATAGAGTGTTAGTTGGGAGGGCGGAGGGAAAAAGAGCTTTAGGGAGGCCGAGACGTAGGTGGGAAGATAATATTAAACTGGATTTGAGGGATGTGGGATATGATGATAGAGAATGGATTAATCTTGCTCAGGATAGGGACCGATGGCGGGCTTATGTTAGGGCGGCAATGAATCTCCGGATTCCTTAAAAGCTAGTAAGTAAGTAAGTGAGTAAGTAAGTAAGTAATTAAGTAAATAAGTGAGTAAAGTAATAATAATAATAATAATAATAATAATAATAATAATAATACATTTTTGGTTGGCACTCCCGATGAAGCAAAAGTTTGTGGCATGGAGTGCAGTATTACATTGAATAATTAAGAAGTAATATTAGACGCTTAAGCCTATACTAAAACAATTATTTCTTCTTCTTATTCCCTTCAAGTATTAGGCCAAATGGCCTGTTACGATCTCAGAGTTGAATTTTCAATCCAGCGCTTCTTTGGACGACCGAGAGATCTCTTCCCGTTTGGACAATAGTGGAGCATGACTTTTGGGATTATATCTCTATGCATGTGATGCAGATGATTTATCCAGTTGTTCTGATAATGTTTTACGTGATTAATTACAGGTTCTAGTTGTAATTCTTCCATTACAGCTTCATTGCGTTTGTGATCCCATTTCGTATATCCCGCTGTATATCTCATAAATTTCATTTCATTGGCCGTTATTCTGCTTTCGTCTTTCTTCCTCAATGTCCATGCCTCACTGCCGTAACAAAGTACAGGTCTCGCCAAGTCTTGTAGAGGCGAATTCTAGTATGTCCTTGTACCAGGGAAGGTTTCATAAGGTGCTAATTATTCCCATTGTTTTGGTGCATTTAGAAATTTTCTGTGAAATGTCTACTTCATCGAAAAAAGATAATGTGTATCCGAGATATCTAAAATAATGTATCCTTTCTAATATTTTTGAATCTAAACATATTTTGCTAGGCACAGGGTATTTTCCGCAGAAGGCCATAATTTTAGTTTTTTCTTTATTGATTTTCATATAATATTTAATTCCAATTTTGTTAAAATTAAAAATTGAACGTTGTAATTCATCTTCTGAGGATGCCACAAGAGCTAAATCGTCTGAAAAAAGTAACGAATCTAGTTGTAAATGTCTATGGAGTTGTATATATCCATGAGGCAATAAATAATTATTTTATTTAATTAATCAAATATAAGTAAGCAAAAGTAAAGTGAAAAATATCAAAATAATAATACAGTTTGAAATTGGAAAGTAAATGATTGTAATGAATAGAAATCGCTTCGTGAACAGTAAGACTTGAGCTGAAATAGTCTGTGGAAAGAATATCTTTCTGTATTAACGGTATCTTATATCCAGCGTTAAAACATCATTACCATCAGTTATTTAGTTACTTACTTATTTACTGGCTTTTAAGGAACCCGAGATTCATTGCTGCCCTCACATAATCCAGCCATCGGTCCCTATCCTGTGCAAGATTAATCCATTCTCTATCATCATATCCCACCTCCCTAAAATCCATTTTAATATTATCCTCCCATCTACGTCTCAGCCTCCCCAAAGATCTTTTTCCCCCCGGTCTCCCAACTAACACTATATGTATTTCTGAATTCGCCCATACGTGCTACATGCCCTGCCCATCTCAAACGTCTGGATTTAATGTTCCTAATAAATTATGTTAGGTGAAGAATATAATGCGTGCAGTTCTGCGTTGTGTAACTTTCTCCATTCTCCTATAACTTCATCCCTCTTAGCCCCAAATATTTTCCTAAGAACCTTATTCTCAAACACTCTTAATCTCTGTTCCTCTCTCAAAGTGAGAGTCCAAGTTTCACAACCATAAAGAACAACCGGTAATATAACTGTTTTATAAATTCTAACTTTCAGATTTTTTGACAGCAGACTAAATGACAAAAGCTTCTCAACCGAATAATAACACGCATTTCCCATATTTATTCTGTGTTCAATTTCCTCCCCAGTGTCATTTATATTTTTATTGTCACTCCAAAATATTTGAAATTTTCCATCTCTTCGAAAGATAAATCTCCAATATAAAACATTTTTTATATTGGCGAAATTGGAGTCATAAATACAACAAAGAATTTTTTTTATTTAAATACTGCTACATAAACACATAACCTCTATTCCGGCAATGATTTTCCTATAAATTCATTGGTACACGACTTCTCTCTTTTGGACGATAAATTCTAGTTTACAAACCGAGTATTGGGTTCAGTTTTGTTTATGGTAAACGTTCGTCGAGTTTCCATACAATCACAAAAAATGGTATCTAGGTTATTGTTCACCCATTAACGGGTTCTCACTTCACCCTTATCGAGGCACTCTGAAGTGACAACTCATTTGCGTGTTTGCGTGTAACATGTAGGTGACATTTATTGGTTTCCTGTTTCGTCCCTCAGCTAGTTGTTGCTGTAGATATGATAAAAAAAAGGTTAACGCACATTTTATAATACAGTTTAGGAGTTAAGCGAGACCCGGATGCATAATTAAAACCAGTGGCGGCTCGTGATAAAATATGATGTGTGTTCACAATTTTGTGTTCCAAAATCGAAGAGAATTTGAAATCGCACGTTTTTAGCCTAATATGAAATGTCATGGGGTGGAAAAATTCAAATATCTTGGAGCAACAGTAACAAATATAAATGACACTCGGGAGGAAATTAAATGCAGAATAAATATGGGAAATGCGTGTTATTATTCGGTTGAGAAGCTTTTATCATCTAGACTGCTGTCAAAAAATCTGAAAGTTAGAATTTATAAAACAGTTATATTACCGGTTGTTCTGTATTGTTGTGAAACTTGGACTCTCACTCTGAGAAAGGAACATAGGTTAAGGGTATTTGAGAATAAGGTGCTTAGGAAAATATTTGGGGCTAAGAGGGACGAAGTTACAGGAGAATAGAGAAAGTTACACAACGCAGAACTGCACACATTGTATTCTTCACCTGACATAATTAGGAACATTAAATCCAGACGTTTGAGATGGGCAGGGCATGTAGCACGTATGGGCGAATCCAGAAATGCATATAGAGTGTTAGTTGGGAGACCGGAGGGAAAAAGACCTTTGGGGAGGCCGAGACGTAGATGGGAAGATAATATTAAAATGGATTTGAGGGAGGTGGGATATGATGATAGAGACTGGATTAATCTTGCACAGGATAGGGACCGATGGCGGGCTTATGTGAGGGCGGCAATGAACCTTCGGGTTCCTTGAAAGCCATTTGTTAGTAAGTAAGTATGAAATGTCATGATTCCAACGTTTCACTGTTCAAAAAACCGTGTGTAAATTCAAAACAATATATTTTGTTTTTATTTTATTTATTTATATTTTATTTTATTTATTTATATTTAATGTGCTGTACAACAGCCAGTGGCCAATAATAATAATAATAATAATAATAATAATAATAATAATAATAATAATAATAATAATAATAATGAAACACAGTCTTTCTATTTCCAATTTTTCCTTCAAAGCCAGTTTACCCAGTCCTTTTACTCTTCAAAATTACTTGAACAGAGTTCATTGTTTACGTTCGTTAAAAATTAATACATAAAACAATTCACAAAAGCGTGTGTTCAGTAATATGCAGTATTTTGATTCACAACACACTGATACACTATAGCCTATAACAGTACTGTAATCCCATTCGCATAGATTGATTACTATAAATACATGCCAGTAAATATTATTCTTAAATAATATATACCACCATACAGATATTTAAATTCATACCACCATCACATTCAACCAGCACGTGTTTGAAAGCCAAACAGTGCTATTATGCTGACACTGAAGTATAGTAATTCACAAACTACACTCTCGTAGCAGCACTGTACACACATCCACATAAAGTAAACGTTCCGACAGTGAGATGCTGACACCTGCAGGCTAAAAAAAAGACTTATTAAATTTTCTCCTCGAGATATAGCACGTAAACGATAGTCATCGATGCACCTGACATCTGTAGGATAGATTCACTGTTCACTTAATGCTTTGTGCTCTTGACGAGTCATAAGCGGCCAGCGAAAGACAGTTATCTCCCGCGCATGCGTGAAATTTCTGTAACCTTCTTGAAAAGAGCACGGCTTGTACGTGAACGGATGTTGCCAAGTTTACATAAGAAGTTTATGCAAGATGCGGGAAGTTTAAAATACTCGATCCTGATATTATACATCCCCACTACGCCAATACGGTATTAAATAATAAAACTAGTCGTGCATTAATGGAAACAAGGTGTTCACGTGCTCTTGTGCTCTTATTGACGCACCGCCATTGTTTAAAACAAAGAAAGGGATGTAGCACATGGGGTTGCTGATGCAAAATGATTAACCGTAAATATTGCAAAAAAAAATAGTTTTGGGCTCAAGTTTAAACGTTTGCGGCTTCAAAATCAGCGGAAACGGCCATGGTACATCGGTTGGTCAAACTTTGCTTTATGACGACCTGCGAGCCCGTGAAGATTCTCTCGTTTGGCTCCATAATTCCGCCAAAACTCACGATTTCAATATTAATTATAATTTCAATAGCATTCACCCATAAAAGTGTGAAGTGTTGTAGTGTTGTACAGTCGTAACAGGCTTTCGGAGCGGTAGAAGGCCACACTACCGAGCGTGTTGGCTCACACAGTGGCGTTTGAGATTCACATTCGGAAGGTCATGGGTTCGAACCAGGGTTTAAACTAGAAAATAAATAATTATCGCAAAAATGCACAAAAGTAAAATTATGTTTGTGCAAATTGCGAAATACTTGTGTAATATTATAAATAATTGTGCAGAAAGATAAAATTAATAAAGTATGCAGAAACAAAAAATAATATGTTTCTTGGAGTTTTATTACTTTCAATTAGAGGTGGGCAACACGATTCTATTTAAGAAGTCGATTCCAACGATTCAATCATACATTACGAATCGATTCTAACGATTCGTTCACGATTCTTCCCAGTCTGCGATTCCAACTATTCTTTTGAATCGTCAACGAGCTCACGATTCTTCCTAGTCTGCGATTCTAACGATTCTTTTGAATCGTCAACGAACGACTCACAGGACACTTTCCTTTGCAAAGCATGGGAAGAACAAAAACGTTCTACACCTCTCGCATAGATGGCATAAGAGGCGAGACAATGGACTGTCTCTTTCTCATTGCCTGGAACCATTCAGCATGACCTCCATTAGTCTACAAAATTATTCAAGTCAGTGCTTCTTAATTATAATTTATCAACTGAACCTTATTATCAAATACATTTTTTGCATTACATCTCTATTTAACCATGTAAATTTCAGGTTCATGTTCATTTTTGTCACACTTAACAAATGCAGTATTTTGATTTCACTTCCGCTCGGGACCATTCACCACGGTTCGGAAATGTCCGTTGACAGGTTACATCAAACAAGTAAAAAATAGAATCGTGGGTTACGATACCATGCCGATTCGTTACTATTCTTTTGAACGACGATTCGTTGATACCACGAATCGATTCTTACGATTCTTTAGTATTAGTCGTTCGAATGAACGATTCGTGAACGAATCGACCCAACTCTACTTTCAATCCATCTTACTCGTATCACAGTCTAGATATACTTATGTAAGTAAATATATGTAGGTATATTCAGAATCAATTACTGCTGAATTTACATCAGACTAAAATACGTTATTTTATGGGCACTTGAAATTATTTACTATTAGTCCCGTCGCTCTTATTTCCGGCAGCCAATCACGTTACTGGTCGGCTACATTTAAACGTGTGCGTCTTGTGATTCGCTTATTCATTTCTTAAGGCTAGATAAATACTTAATATAATCGCCCGCCATTTTGGCTCTTTCGTTGACGTTCGCAGAAAGCAAACGAGGACGTTATTTGCCTCTCAATTATTTTCTGAATTACAGTGCGTTTGATTTATTATCATAGGAGCTACGACATGATAATGTTTAACGGTGTGGCAAATAGATCCCTCATATGGTAGCTCGGCAACGAAAGAACAAAAATGGCGAACGATACTACCTACCTAGACTTTATAGAGCCTTCACATTCTAAGACGTAAGCAAAGAGGCGGAGTCACGCCGGAAACAACAGCGTAGGTACTATATAGTCCCGTCGCTCTTATTTCCGGCAGCCAATCACGTTGCAGGTCGGCTACATTTAAACGTGAGCGTCTTGTGATTCGCTTATTCATTTCTTAAGGCTCGATAAATACTTAATATAATCGCCCGCCATTTTGGCTCTTTCGTTGGCGTTCGCAGAAAGCACAAGAGGACGTTATTTGCCGCTCAATTATTTGCTGAATTCCACTACGTTTGATTTATTATCATAGGAGCTACGACATGATAATGTTTAACGGTGTGGCAAATAGATCCCTAGTATGGTAGCTCGGCAACGAAAGAACAAAAATGGCGAACGATACTACCTATCTAGACTTTATAGAGCCTTCACTTTCTAAGACGTAAGCAAAGAGGAGGAGTCAAGCCGGGAACAATAGCGTCGCGACTATAGTAAGACTTCAAGATTCATTGTTAGTACATTGTACTGACTCTTTTCACTGAAAGGCGGTTTCTAATTCCAGTTTTTACAAATTCTTGCAATTAAATTCTCGCTCACAATTTATAGTATGCGATGGAATTATATAAATCAATTAGAAGAAATTGTTCCCTTAACTTACATGAACTGCATCAACTCTTTGAAATTCATTCCTCAACATCTATTACTCAATACCTTATTGAACATTGCCCATGCCATTAATTAATTAATTTATTTAATCTGACAGGATTAAGGCCATAAGGCCTTCTCTTCCACCCTACCAGATAACACATATAAATACAAAAAAGAAATACTAACACTGATGGAAATAATACAAATTAAATTAAAGCCCTATAGAGGGTCAACAGAGTCAAAAGAATACTATAGAGCTCTCATCGAGCTAATACAAGAAAAAAGGAAGAAAACAGAGATAGCAATGATGATAGTGATAACTGATAACTGATAATAATAATAATAATAATAATAATAAATATATTACACATTAATTGTCAATTTTACAACAGCATAGTTACAATATTTACTATATGTCATGGGTTAAGGCGAAGTTGCGCAACCTGACAGTGTTCAACAAGCAATTCCATGAACTAGAATGTGGTTTTTTGCTAGTTGGGAGACCGGAGGGAAAGGGACCTTTAGGGAGGCCGAGACGTAGATGGGAGGATAATATTAAAATGGATTTGAGGGAGATGGGATATGATGATAGAGACTGGATTAATCTTGCACAGGATAGGGATCGATGGCGGGCTTACGTGAGGGCGGCATTGAACCTTCGGGTTCCTTAAAAGCCATTTGTAAGTAAGTAAGAATGTGGTTTTTAAATTTAAATTTGAATTTTGATATTGTCCGACAGTCTCTGACATGGTCAGGGAGACATGGGCATTTCATTTAAATTCAGATTAGTTCAAACACATCATTTTCTCCATTACCATCCTCGTATCTGAAGTCAATAGTGTAGTTGTCGCATTTTTGGACATTTATATTCAAAGTTTGTTGCATTTTTAAAATGTGACAAATCCGACTGTGGCTTAAACCCGGGTTCAAACCCCGTTCTCGACCAATCTGACTAAGATTTTTCATGGTTTTCCTCAGTCACAAAGGCAAATGCCGGATTGGAAATTTACACACATTGACTTCACCGCCTGAATCACCAACAGGGGCGGCTCGTCCATAAGAGCTGCGGAGCTGCAGCACTCCCTGCTTTGACAGGAAAAATAAAAATAATATTTATTTTAATTTGTAGAAGAATTGTTACAGCTTTTATTCATAAATTGCTTTATATTTCATCTGGCCGGGAATATGTACTATTATCTTATGCATTATCTTTTTGCGCGTCGATTGTACTGGAATTGACACTGCATTCAAAGTCGTCCTGGGATATGCAGGGTGGGACAGCTCATAGAGAGTGTGTCTTGCTTGGTCAGGGGGCAGAGAGGTGAAGGGAAGCAGAGGGAAACTGCCGCTGTTTAAAACCCATATTTCGCTGCAGTGACTTGCAGAGCCAGGCTACATACAAGTGAAGATCTTTCCTCCCCTCCCACACCGCTATTGTAATGCTGTGTCAAATTGATTCTCTATTCCCTTGAAACTTATTGACAAAATTGTTATTTTCTCTTCACATATTTATTGTTGTAGAATGTTATCGAGTTAATATAACGAAATTAATATTCTCTTTTGTCTTATTATTACGTATATATCCAGCCTCCAGCAGAACCTAATATTTGCCTTAACTCAAAATGATTGCACGAGTAGAATCCTTTTGATATAGCACGTAAAATACGAAAGATACTTATTTTCCAGTTTTAGAAAATTGTCGACCATCAGTATATCTGAGTGTTGCTTTGGTGTGACGTTTTAATACCATAACTTAACCAGTGCAAATGTGCAAGCATGAGTGTGTGTGAATTACAGAATATTAATTTTATTTTTCTCAACTTTCCCTTGGGGAGAAAATTGTTGTAATGAAGTGAAATTAAAGGGTCGTTCGTTACCCAACTTAAATCTTACTCAAGCTTCATCCAGCCGAAATAGTGCATATATGTAAGGAAGTATAACAATGAAATTTACGCCGAGCATTTGTGGTTGCCTCCTCTTCGGTGGTGATACTGCATAGACTAGGAGTGGTGTGACAGATTTAGGACATTTGCCCCTAAAAATTAAAAAGCACGAATCTTCGCAATCTCACCTGAAAAATGTTGTTTCATTGGCTATGTTAGGCAAAACTAATATTGCTGCGCAATTAAGTGAAACGAACAGAACAAACATTCTCAAACATAATCAAGAAGTGAGAAAAAATCGTGAAATTATTTTTAAAAATATTGATTGAATCAAATTTTGTGGCCAATATGAACTTCTCCTTAGGGGTCGTGATGAAAAAACGATTCGAAGAACCCTGGTGTATTTCGTGGGTTGCTACAGTCCGTGAGTAATCTAAACGAGCCTCTCAGAAATCATTTGGAACATGCCACTGTTTAAGGTTATTCTAAAACAATTCAGAATGAACTGGTAGATTGCAAGTTGAGTGTCTGCCGATCAGAAATTCAGACTGAAATCGATGGTATTAGTTTTTCTTAGGGATTAGCAAATGGTCCCACAGACATCTCCCAACTAAGTGAGGAAGTTTTGGTTTTTCGATATGTAGTGCATTTATTTTTGTCCTATACTTATTAGTAATGGTATTAAGAAGTGAAATTTGTATGTACCAAAATCTACTGCAGCTCTCCCAATCCACAAGTTCACTAGCCGCCACTGATCACCAATATCATAAACATTAAATAAAATCTAAAATCAGTTAGGCACGAGCTATCTACAACACACAGTAGAAACAGAAACTCAATAGTACGTTATGCATTATGGCAGAATCTTCTTGAAAAAGAGTGGTTGCTTCTTGACCATAAGGTAAGCATCGGTATAGGCTCTTCAACTTTTAATAATGTTATTCCATTTTAATGTGGGAATTTTTTTATTTTAGTAGATTATTTTACGACGCTTTATCAACATCTTAGGTTATTTAGCGTTTGAATGAGATGAAGGTGATAATGCCGGTGAAATGAGTCCGGGGTCTAGCACCGAAAGTTACCCAGCATTTGCTCATATTGGGTCTAATGTGAGAATCATTAAAAGTTTGTTTACCTATAGTTTTGTAAACCTTATTGTTCGAAGAAATTAGGCTACACGAGCAGTGCTTTATAATAAATCTAAGTAAATATGGAAAAGTCGAAGGTGCATTTACCACAGCGAAGTGTGGCCAGTCATACATTCTTTCGTGTGAATCTTTCAACAGTAATAACAAATTTGTACAACTACCGATGGAGGAGAAACTGGTAGTAATAGGAAATATGCTGTTTGATGGCGTATACTATGACGTACACCAATGACATTGAGTTTTCGAGTCACGTGACATTTAAAAAATCAGTATCGCATTTTATTTACAAATATAAAAGCTTCATGCAATTTCGAATATAAATTATGAGAATAAATATTATTTCTCACTAAAAAAATCCATTTTCGACAGGAGATAATGTCCATGATGAAGACGCTGCTGCTACTGCTGCTGGTAGTACTACTACTACTGCTACTACAACTGCTCCTAGTACTGCTACTGCTGCCAGTACTACTACTGACACTACTGCTGGTGCTGCTGCTGATACTACTACTACTACTGCTACTGCTATTATGGCGCTCATCAATGCCGGCCAAAAGGATTATGTCAAAGTAATGTGTAACATAAATCGGGTGGAGATGTTGACTTGCAGAGTCCACGGTTTCCACAAGTGCAGGAATTTGTTGCGTTGCACAAGAGAGTCCCTACGCCAATTAGATTAGAGACTTTTTCTCTCGCAGAATGGGAGTTGCATGTTCGTGATGCACATGATAATGTTCCTCGGAACAGATGCAGTAGAAAGTGCAGCACATGCACCTTGGATTGCTTTGTGTGTACAATGTGTTAGGGCTCCCCTACTCCACTTTCCTTGTTTTAGAAACGCGTTTGCGTGTAGTCGTTCTCTACAAACAGCACTTACACTAGTCGACCTATTTTGATTAAATTTGGTACGAGAGTATTTGAATTGGCAAGCTAGCAAACATGATCTGTTGTCTGCAAATGCAAATGTAAAATATATTCTCACTTTTGCAGCAATTAATGAGTTTACTCTGATCAATTACTTATTTACTGGCTTTTAAGGAACCCGGAGGCTCATTGCCGCCCTCACATAAGCCCGCCATAAGTCCCTATCTTGAGCAAGATTAATCCAGTCTCTATCATCACATTCCACCTCCCTCAAATCCATTTTAATATTATCTTCCCATCTACGTCTCGGGTTCCCCAAAGGTCTTTTTCCCTCCGGCCTCCCAACTAACACTCTATATGCATTTCTGGATTCGTCCATACGTGCTACATGCCCTGCCCATCTCAAACGTCTAGATTTAATGTTCCTGAGTATGTCAAGTGAAGAATCCAACGCGTGCAGTTCTGTGTTGTGTAACTTTCTCCATTCTCCTGTAACTTCATCCCTCTTAGCCCCAAATATTTTCCTAAGCACCTTATTCTCAAACACCCTTAACCTTTGTTCCTCTCTCAAAGTGAGAGTCCAAGTTTCACAACCATAAAGAACAACCGGTAATATAACTGTTTTATAAATTCTAACTATCAAATTTTTTGACAGCAGACTGGATGATAAAAGCTTCTTAACCAAATAATAACAGGCATTTCCCATAATTTTTCTGTTTTTAATTTCCCCCTGAGTATCATTTATATTTGTTACTGTTGCTCTCAGATATTTGAACTTCTCCACCTCTTCAAAGGATAAATTTCCAATTTTTATATTTCCATTTCGTACAATATTCTGGTCACGAGACATAATCATATACTTTGTCTTTTCGGGATTTACTTCCAAACCTATCTCTTTACTTGCTTCAAGTAAAATTCCCGTGTTTTCCCTAATCATTTGTGGATTTTCTCCTAACATATTCACGTCACTCTGATCAATACAGTTTAGAACTTAATTTATATTGCGATTATTATTATTATTATTATTATTATTATTATTATTATTATTATTACTACGAGGGGGAGTCAAAAAGTAACCTTAATAATTGTTTTATTAATTGAATATGTACAATAAGACTACAAACACTTCATCACTTTCAACATAGTCCCCACTACGTTCAATGCAAGTGTTCCTGTTATACTATGTTGAAAAGTGTTGAAGTGTTTGTAATCTTATTGTACATATTCAATTAATAAAACAATTATTAAGATTACCTTTGACTCTCCCTCGTATTATTATTATTATTATTATTATTATTATTATTATTATTATTATTATTATTATTATTATCATTATTATTAAAAGTGATAAGGGATGCAGATATACAAACTAGAATTACAATACTCCACAAATCATCCCAAATACTGGCCTATGCTGATGATATAGATATCATTGGTCGATCTGAGGAGAATGTTAAGAGAAAATTTACTGCTTTAGAAACAGCAGCCCAAAAAATGGGGCTGAAAATTAACGAACAGAAGACCAAGTACATGATTTTTGGATGCAAAAAACAAAAAAGAGACATAATAACAACAACCCATCTAAAAATTAATCAATATAAATTTCAGAGGGTCTCTAGTTTTGTATCACTAATCAATGACACTAATGATATTAGCGAAGAAATTGATAGCAGAATTCAAAGTGCTAATAAAGCATATTTTGGATTTTTGAGGCACTTTAAGTCAAGACTTCTTACAAGGGAAACAAAATGCATTATTTATAATGTTTTGGTAAAACCTGTATTAACATATGGCAGTGAAACGTGGACCCTGTCAAAGACTCATATATCAAGATTGAGATCCTTTGAAACTAAAATTTTAAGGAAGATATATGCCCCAATATGTGATAATGGAGAATGGCGAATAGGATACAACTTTGAACTTTACCAACTATATAAGTCCCCTGATGTGGTTACAGTCATTAAAATAGCAACATTACGATGGGCAGGACATGTGCAGAGGATGGCAGATCAGGAGATACCCAAGAAAGTTATGGGGAATAAATTTGAAGGAAAAAGGAGTGTAGGACGACCAAGACTGCGATGGATGGATGGAGTGTTGGAGGATCTAAAGAAAGTGGGAATTAAAGGATGGTGGTTGGTTGCCAGGGACAGAGATACATGGAAGAGAGTTCTAAGGGAGGCCGAGGTTCAAATTGGGCTGTAGCGTCGATGATGATGATGATGATGATTATTATTATTATTATTATTATTATTATTATTCGGTCTTCTGAAAGTATTAAATTATACAAGTTAAATAATGTTATAAATTCGACCCTAGATAAATATTGTAATAATATCCGACAACAAACTTTCGCTAAACAACTTATATTTAATTATTATCAGTCTTACTAATAAACCGTGTATAGTTTTTATACGAGACTTATGCAGAGTTGGGACAGAAAACGTTACTAATAAACCATGCATAAGCGATGGATGTATAAACAGTCTGTAACTATACATGGGAATTGCTTTGCAGTAGTTATATACACGAAACCCCTTCTTTAAACGTTGTATATAGAGAAAAAATGGCCTCCCCTCTAACAGCTGTTCGCAACGACTGTCATTTTATGATAATGGATGCCTTGTAACCACAGAAGAACAAACAAAAGAGCACAGAATAATTATAATAATATTGCTGTAGCCTGTACTCTTTGACCAAAATATAGTATGGTAATCGATTAGAGGCAGTTGTACTATCGATACTTAACACCGCCACACTAGAGCACTCTACCGGATGCAATAGAGAACCTCAGATATTTTATTACCTTTCGTAACGAAGTAATGTCGAAACTATGACGTAGCTTATACGTCGAGCTACTCATTGTGTAAGTATAAGACAGTTAAACGTCTGTATATAGAGTTTTTATTTGTAAGATCGATTATTTATAAGACATATGTTTAATATGATCGCTCTTTGAATTCGTTGTAACAAGGAAACCCTAACTTACATTGATTTTCATCAGCATGCTTCCTATAATTTTCGTGTGTGTTTTGAAATGCTGGCAGAACTGTTTGAAAAATTTAAATTTATTTATGCTCGACCATGCCGAAATGTAGTAATTATACACCTGGTGGCAGTACTTTAATGCATGTCAATAAAGTACACCTATTCATTAAAGTTCAGGTTTTCGATTATTCTCGATATGCAATCGAAAGATAACGAGGGAAACGTCACGGAGGCTGGAAATCCAATACTGTCGCAGAAGGTTATGTTCTGTTTCTACAATAATTGGCGTTAATTGTAAATAATATTCAAATAAATTCAATTTGTCATCTGGTTTTTCAATTCTAAATCAATTTCCAGGTTATACAAAAATTAGTTCATGTTCTTCTCTACATCAAGGTCAATGACATTATTGTTCCTCGGAAAAAATCAATACTTTCGCGTCTGCGCACTCTCACACGAGCTATACACAAGGTCACTTCCGATCTTGAGTCAGATGCAAGTAAAATGATACTTCTGAATAATTTCAAGTTAGAAATATGGTGGAGCATAAAAAGTCGTATGAATCTTGTCTGTAATGGTAATTAAGACGCTCATATGAAAATTATGAAACTCGCTTGCGGTCGTTTCATAAACATACTTGCGTCTTAATTACTATCATTATAGGCTCGTTGCATAATGTAGTATTTATTTTTGTCCTTTTCTGTTTCTCTTCTGCTCATTGTACCTCAATAAATGCCTTCAAAATTATTTTAACTGTAATAAAACAAGAATGCAAATTTAATTTATATTTTTATCGAAAAGACAGTTCAACATTTTTGTTTCATAAGCAATCTGCGATGAGTTTAAATGTTTCAATGATATTTCATTTATTTTATTATTGTCTCCAAACATCTGAAAATATAACTAATTAAAGATAATAAAAGGAAACAAATGCAATCGCAAAGTTTTACTGTTTGATTTCACCGTGAAAATTAATCATGTTCAAACAAAAGCAAACTATTTACACTTATTTACAACTCTTGGATGTTTCACGTTTTAACTACGACAGAAGCTTTCTCCATAGATAGCCTACATCTTCCTTCTTTGGCCAGATCCGTGAACTCCCACTATAGCCAACTTACGAAAGAAAACCACGATTGAAAATTAATCAATTAGCTGTGTTGTTTATGGTCACATGTATATTTTTATTTTAAAATGCTATATATACATGTCTCTTGGACTATGTTGCGTATTTTAACATACAGAAATAAACATTTCATGGAAAATATTTTTAGGTACAGGACCAATTGACATGGAATGACCCTATTACCACAGTCCAGTATATACAGTTACGAAGCTTGAGTTTATGAGGGTACTAGGAACAATAGAATGTGCAGGTATACTATTTCGCATTGACTATGATGAGGCGATAGTAGCGATCCTAGTGGTTAGAAACTATCTTCGGATGCATATTTACTACATATTGAGCTTCGTGACTGTATATACTAGACTGTGGTATTACTATGGTAGTCTCGAAGACAAAACCGGAAACTACAATGACAACAATATGCCCTAGATAGCAATATTCAAATTCATGCCCGTAGTTTCTCCAGAGTTATTTACTGCTCCTAAACTGCTGCGTACACTACGATCTGCACGGTTCCACAGTAGCTACGTAGAGTTCAATCATCCCTTACCCAGCTTCTCACCCTTCAATTCCTTTGACTTCAAAGTAATGATCGTTGCGATAGAAACTGCTTTGTCACGTTAGAAAATTAATTCTTCAAGGATCTGTAAGGTCACCGGCTACACAATAAAGTTGTCTTACGTCAATGAATAATAAAGTTCTAGTGAGGGTATCAGATAGTCTCGCAAAGGAGGACGATGCCTTAAGAATAACATCCGAGTCCATTACACATCTCTGTCGATTGAATGACTTCTCTGTTTCTCGTGAAGTTTTACACTTCCTTCGTTAAACGTTTAGAACTTCATTTTATCGAGGGCGCCCCGGATTTTTCAGAAAGAAAAATGTGCGTTGTAATCGTTACAAGCCAAGCTCTAAGAACATCTCATAGCCTACTTTCCTACAACGGTCGTTCTCGGTAGTCGAGTAGTTACAATGCTTGTCGTTAGATCCAATGTTCGCGAGTTCGAATCTTGTTGAGGATAGTACATTCCCAGAAGCCGAGCAAACCTCGTTCCAAAATAATGTAAGTAAAATTTAAAGTCAATGATTGTTGATTTCCGGAAAATAAAAGATTCCTGTCCCTTAATGAGGGACACAGAAGCAAGGCTTAAATTTATTTCTCGCTCAGTTCAAACATAACTCCCTTAGTCATCAACATAGCTTAAGGAGTCAGGCACAGCTTACAGCACTAAAATTTTGCAAATATTAAATATTTTTTTCCTCCATTATTGTATCCTGTACAATACTGAAAATTAGTATGTGTAAAACACTGTCCTTCTGCTATAAGAAAAAAATACTTTTACGATTAAAAAAAAAAAAAAATTATTTATTTATTTATTTTTTTTATTTTTTATTATTATTATTTTTTTTTTTTTTCAAAATTCAGTTCGCTGTGCAGTGATGAAGCGTTTCCCACATAACGAAAAAACTATCCAACATTCTGTGATGAAACTTTTTGTGTGTATTTATGCATGCCATATCTACAAAACGATGCAAGATCACTTCTCTACCTTTGATAGATTGTCTGATAAAAAATAAATTCATTTTAAAAATGGTAAAATACCGGTATTTTCTATTATACAAAATAAAAAAAATATATATATATTTATTAAGGAATGTGGTTGAAAGAGCACGATATTGTAAACATGAGTTTCAGCAATAAAATAAAAGAGAACATGAAAAAGATAACATTTTTAGTTTTGAATAAAGTATACATAAATAATTTTTTTAATCGTAAAAATATTTTTTTTTCGTATAGCAGGACAGTGTTTTATACATACCAATTTTCATTATTGTACAACATACAAAAATGGAGGAAAAAAATGTTGACTATTTCCAAAAATTGTACTGCTGTAAGCTGTACCTAACCCCTTGAAATTGGGAATAAAGAATTCCGTCTTGCAGGTGTTTCCGCATGAAAAAAATATATATATTTTCATACTGTCAGTAGAGTCAGAGATGACTTTAATAAACCATATTTGGAAAAGTTAGCACACACGGATTTAAACTTCAGGAGAATTGTTATTTTTTGTCTTCAATTTCTATTGAGGATGTCTTCTACGTTTGGGAATTACCTGAAGGTTGAATGAGAGTAATATTGACAAAAAAGTATCGTCTACGAAATGTGAAGAAAAATGATAGCAAAATATCTCAATTTAATTATTTAGGCACAAATATTACCAATGAAGAAATCATAAAAAAAATATGGAAATCATCAGCTACCAAAAACGAAACAGAATTCTTTGATATTTAAACACTGTTAGCTTCATTAACAAGTAAGTACCTTGACATTAACCATGAAATCTATTATACGCAAAAGCGTTATATTGTCGGCATTCGCCTATGCAGCAAAAAATAACGAGTAACATTGCAGGAATGGAAAGAAGGGACGTCAAAATAAAGCGAAAACTTAGGTAAAATTGTTTGTGATGCGAGACAAAATAAAATCAGCAAGAAACTACGACGTGAGAGCTAAATTCATCTAATAAATGAGTGAATACTAGAAAATAGAGAGCAGTGCTATGGACATGTATTGAAGTTGAAAACATATCAATTAAAAACACTTCAATCATAATTGAAAATAAGTTTGCTGTCTTACCGTATGTAGCTATCTGCATAGAGTAGGGACATCATCTTTGGCATGATCTGGAGCTGAAAAGAGACTGAAGATAAAATAAATCACTGAAGGAATAAATAAGTAAAACAAATGAACATACATGTCACATTCCGAAGGAAATTCCTGAAATACAGCCTCTCTTTCGACATTATATTGAAATAAATTTTTGTGAATTCTATCTAATATGTTAGTCATAGTTGATCAAGTTCTCTGGCATAATATTCAAGATATAATATGCTGAATTTTACATTCCAGAATCTGAAAACGACGCTAAAGTAACATGAATGACGAATAACAATAGTTTTATAATATTTTACAGTTTAGATAGAATACTATTCCTTTCTCTAAAATATCTTGTAATTTCTGGTTCTTGTTTTGTTGTTTAGCCAACTGTACAAAGACAAATCTGAACCTCACAAGTGATACCAACAAGGTACCATTTATGAGGGAACTAAGCCAGGAGATAACGGGGTAGGGTGGCCAGTTCCTTTCCCCCTCCATTGCATACATCGCCAACTAGCAACATATTACATTAGTCAGACTTCAGATGTTTGAAACAAAATTGTTCTTCCTCTGACACCTATCGTCAGCCAAATACTCAGTCAGAGGTAAATGTAGGTTAACATAATTATAAAAATTACACAAAACTTAATTATGTATCATACTGAAATTATTTATAACAGCCAATATGTCAAGCCTGATCAACTGAAATGTTATATTAACAAATATCATTTATAAAGCCGATTTTTCATTTTTCACCTGAACTTCGTTTTTCTTGTTCAAAGTTTCATATAATTCAAACTAGAAGTTCACTCTACATATGATTTTGAAATTTATATAAAGTAATCTAAAAGTAACTAGAGTCTTATGGATTTTCTCATATTACATATACACAGAGTATATTCAAAATACGCTACAATATTTAAGATACCGTCATTTCCCATACCTATGGTCCTGCAACACAACTATGGTCCACTATACAACCATTCAAATTTTGTACTCCATAACGTAGTTCCTCGTTTATATTTTTTCTGTACTATACTTAGTCAAATCACTGCACCTATCTACGAACGGTCTATGTTACTTCTACAATGTTCTTTGAATAGTTGTATCGTGGACCATAGTCTTTCTTATTTTGCTACAAACTATGGCAATACTTACTATTAAGAATAGTGGAGTACCTTATGCGACAATACTTCCAATAAAATTGTCTTCCTCTATTGAGATCGATCTTATGGAACTTACGCCCATAAGCGAAACAATGAATATTTCCAGCCCATGGTTTCTACCTTAATGCCTATTTGACCTCACAAACTGTTTTAAGATACTTTTTCTTCACTCTGTGTATATTTTGCATACTTTTGCTGCACAAATACCAGCAACATTTATAGTCCAAATTTAAGTATTATAACTTTTTTACAACAGGCAAAACAAAGCTAGGTTCATTTAAAGATCAGAGCGCAATATGACATTGAACGATTTAAATAAAATTGACGAAAAGACGTTGGGAATAATAGAATGAATATGCATTGATCACGAATGATAGAAGACAGACAAACTTGTCAAAATCATCGAAGATATTTCACTAGAAAACTTGGGTTTCATAGAGAATTAGGCACAAAATGGAGTGATTCTACAGGGACATAATTTTATTTTTACTTCAATTTTTATTGTACCCGAGTTTTTTAATGTACTTCACTACCACCCCTTCTACTAATGAAGTTCCAACTGTCCTCCACACAGAACCAAGACCGCATACAGTAAACAGTACTGAGTTAATGAGTATAGTACGTTCCAGAATGTGTTCGCGTTTTCTAGTGACGAAAGAGCTTTCAATATTCAATCTATTTTCGAACAGGTATCGTCGTTCGTTTGCCTACGTCGTATCCCAATTTCCCCTCACTTGATTCTGCTCGCCCCTCTATAAAGTATAGTGGCCGGGCTGTCTCAGCTATCTTCTGAAAACATTAATTTCTGTTAGGAATTGGACGTCTACGTAATATTATACAACTGTTTAAAATAAGTTAAATAAAAGGGCCCCGTTAAGTAATTAACTGCCACGTGATTTCCTCCCTTTCTACGACCCTCCGAAATAACCATTTGGACGGACAGTAGATAGTATGTCTGAGTAATTTTATCTTTTGGGATCGGGCAGAAGTGAAGATTGAATTTACAGTACGTAAAGTACTCTTTTATAGAGTAGATACAGAATTATTTCAACATGAGTTACTAGTACGAACGACGAAACTGGTAATTGGAATTAGATGCAGTAGTCTATAGTTATATTACCGGTTGTTCTGTATGGTTGTGAAACTTGGACTCTCACTCTGAGAGAGGAAAATAGGTTAAGGGTATTTGAGAATAAGGTGCTTAGGAAAACATTTAGGGCTAAGCGGGATGAAGTTACAGGAGAATGGAGGAAGTTACATAACGCAGAACTGCACGCATTGTATTCTTCACCTGACATAATTAGGAACATTAAATCCAGACGTTTGAGATGGGCAGGGCATGTAGCACGTATGGGCGAATCCAGAAATGCATATAGAGTGTTAGTTGGGAGAAAAAGACCTTTGGGGAGGCCGAGACGTAGATGGGAGGATAATATTAAAATGGATTTGAGGGAGGTGGGATATGATGATAGAGACTGGATTAATCTTGCACAGGATAGGGACAAATGGCGGGCTTATGTGAGGGCGGCAATGAACCTTCGGGTTCCTTAAAGCCATTTGTAAGTAACTAAGTAAGTCTATAGTGCGATGATATGCACAAATGAACTTAAGCCTGTATCGAAATGAACGGCCACCATTTTAAAAAATGTGTTTAAATATTCATATTATGATTATTTTTCAATTTAACTTCATTCTCTATATTGTACGCTAATGTGCTGTAGACAGTATAATATACACTGCATAATGAATACGTTCGCATGAATAGCTCAGTTCGTGAGTAAAAACACTCAATGTTAATACAGTACTGTATTTTGATTAAATAAAAACCTAATGAAAATTATCAAACTCAAAATCGCGATATTTTCTAGTTTACGTAAATGGATGAAGTACTTTTCTTCCCTCATATACCTAGTAAAGTGATTTGTTTGTATATTACGCCAGTATCATAGAACTCCAGTCGTGGAAGGGGGTAGCAAACGGCGTTTCCGGTTCTCAATCATGAATCCAAAGGTATAGCCAGGTTAATATGTTTTTTTTTATTTTAGTAGGTTATTTTACGACGCTTTATCAACATCTTTGGTTATTTAGCGTCTGAATGAAATGAAGGTGATAATGCCGGTGAAATGAGTCCGGGGTCCAGCACCGAAAGTTACCCAGCATCTGCTCGTATTGGGTTGAGGGAAACCCCCGGAAAAAACCTCAACCAGGTAACTTGCCCCGACCGGGATTCGAACCCGGGCCACCTGGTTTCGCAGCCAGACGCGCTGACCGTTACTCCACAGGTGTGGACAATTATCAAACTCAAAATCGCGATATTTCCTAGTTTACGTAAATGGATGAAGTACTTTTCTTCCCTCCTATACCTAGTAAAGTGATTTGTTTGTATTTTACGCCAGTATCATCGAACTCCAGTCGTGGAAGGTTGTAGCAAACGGCGTTTCCGGTTCTCAATCATTAATCCAAAGGTATAGCGAGGTTGATATTATAAATGTTAGTAAAAATAAAATGATGTCCCTGTATATTTGAAAACAAGCTTAAGTATTCGAGAAGACTTCTGAGTCAAGGATGATGAATGAGGATATGTTCTATACTTGTAAGCCTACAACGGTAGAGATACTGAGAGAAATAGAATGAGCAGCTGCACAGGTCTGTTAATTGTGTTGTGAGGCGCACCCCGTTCACGGTCCGTGACTGGTACGCGCGCCACGAGTTAAGTACCGCTTGTTTAGGAAGCGACCGGTTTACTGGCCGAGAAACAGGTTTCCAGAGGCACGGAATCCGGAACTTGCAGCAGGATTGAACCGTGTTGTGAGTTCCACTTTGTGGGACACGTCATTCCATACTGCGGTCGCAGTCAACTTGAGAGCAACACTTGCACTTTTATAAGGACGAGAGAATGGAGCCGACAAGGACGGGAACAAAGAGAAAGGCGTGACCGGGTCGCACTACTGACTCATATAGGCTACTGTACTGCAGCCACAGTTCCTGGGATTCGTTCAGTAAGTGTGGCGATGAGGATTCGATTTCAGTGTCAATATTTACATGCAATTCTGACCTTATCAAACAACTGAATACTCGACGAAATAAATTCATCATCATCATCATCATCATCATCATCATCACATAGTTCGCTTCTACTCCAAAATATCTAGAACTCGCTTTGAATATCTTACAAGGTTACGGAATCAACATCAGGCCTTATTATCCATTCCTCGTCACCACACCTCTTTCTATTCATCCTCTTTCACAGTGTCAGTTTGTCGTCTATGGAACTCCTTACCTCGTCATGTCAGGGATTGCCGAACGGTTAATCAATTTAAATTAAGAATTACATACTTTTACATGAAATTTATTTGTGTTAGCCGATTTTTATAGGTTATTCTGTGTGTATATAAATTCTCATTTAGGCCTATCATAAAGTAGAATTAGGATATGAATTGTATGTACGTAACTTAATTATGTATCATGTTCAGTTAATATTTCATTATAGCCTGTGTAAGATTGTTAATGTGCATAGAAATTATTTTTATATTTAAGTATGACTTTACTATTTTTGTCATTGTTTCATCATGTATTTCACTTCTGGTAGTGTGGAAGAGAAGGCCTCATGGCCTTAACTCTACCAGAATAAATAATAAATAAATAAGTAAATAAATAAATAAATAGGTAAATAAGTAAATAAATAAATAAATAGGTAAATAAATAAATAAATAAATAAATAGGTAAATAAGTAAATAAATAAATAAATAAGTAAATAAATAAATAAGTAAATAAATAAATAGGTAAATAAATAAATAAATAAGTAAATAAATAAATAAGTAAAGAAATAATAAATAAGTAAATAAATAAATAAATGAGTAAATAAATAAATAAATAAATGAGTAAATAAGTAAATAAATGAGTAAATAAGTAAATAAATAAATAAGTAAATAAATAATAAACAGGTAAATAAATAAATAAATAAATAAATAAATAAATGAGTAAATAAATAAATAAGTAAATAAATAAATAAGTAAATAAGTGAGTAAATAAATAAATAAGTAAGTAAATAAGTAAGTAAATAAATAAATAAATAAGTAAATAAATAAGTAAATAAGTAAATAGATAAATAAATAATTAAATAAATACGTATAAATAAATAAATAAATAAATAAGTAAGTAAATAAATAAGTAAATAAGTAAGTAAATAAGTAAATAAACAAATAATTAAATGAGTAAATAATTGAATAATTAAATGAATAAATAATTAAATAAATAAACAAGTATATAAATAAATAATTAAATAAAAGTAATTAAATAAAAGTAATTAAACAAATAAGTAAATAAATAAATAAGAAAATAAGTAAGTAAATAAGTAAATAAATAAATAAATAAGTAAATAAATAAGTAAATAAGTAAGTAAATAAGTAAATAAACAAATAATTAAATGAGTAAATAATTGAATAATTAAATGAATAAATAATTAAATAAATAAACAAGTAAATAAATAAATAATTAAATAAATAAATAGTTAAATAAAAGTAATTAAATAAAAGTAATTAAATAAAAGTAATTAAATAAAAGTAATTAAATAAATAAGTAAATAAATAAGAAAATAAGTAAATAAGTAAATAAATAAATAAATAAATAAGTAAATAAATAAGTAAGTAAATAAATAATTAAAAAATAAATAAATAATTAAATAAATAATTAAAAAATAAATGAATAATTAAATAAATAGTTCTGGACCATTGGTTCGCCGATGTCTTATTATTCCTCCACGTTAACAGCATTTCATATTATTGGGAGAGCTTCTCATGGCATCTGTTGGGATTGTGCGAATTAATTATTTTTGAATTTCTGGATTATCTCTAAAATTGGAGTGGCTTTTAATTCACTTAGAATTTCTTCATTTCTCTGGTAATAATCTGACCAAATATATAGTCCGGTTATTCTCATACATGTAATTTCAGCTGATTCTTCATTTATCCATGGTTTTTAGTGTTCAGATTTCGCTGCCACGTGTTAATATTGGAAGGACTAAATCGAGTACTATTTGAAGATTTTTTTTGAGTTTAATTAAATATTATGTTATTAATAAACAATTCCTATTATTTAAAAAAAAACTGATGTTTTGTTAAATCCGCTTTGTTATTTTCCTACGAAGTAAGTATCCTAGATCATAAGTGAACTGGTTTGTTCAAATTTTATTGGTTTTTATTTCATTTTCAGAGGAAGATGCACAATTATATGATTATCATCCTTCATTCGTTAGGTATTTCAACGTTTTGAAATTATTGAGCCACTTGAATTTTTTAACTAGTCATAAACAGTCACGCCTCTTCCCAAGGACACAAGATTGGGGAAAGTTGAAATGTCTAAGAAAATATATTATGCTGTTGGTACCATAGCATAAATACGTGTCAAAAAACAAATTTCATACTCAATCGGCAAAACTATCGTGCTATCAAAAAGGAGTGCGTTATATGGCAGTAAAAATTTTTAATAGCCTCCCTATCGATATAAAAAATCAAAGTCAAAACATAAGATTATTTAGGGCCGAATTAAAGAAGTACGGTAGGGTAAACTAGGGTCTGTTGGACAGTCGGGCATGTTGGACACTCCGTACTTTAACGTGTTACCACGCCAATTGTGGGCACCACATTCTGCTAGAAGTCAATGACGGAAGTAGCCCCACTCGTGGCTACTTTTTTTTTAATTGGGTTATTTTACGACGCTGTATCAACATCTAGGTTATTTAGCGTGTGAATGAAATGAAGGTGATAAAGCCGGTGAAATGAGTCCGGGGTCCAGCACCGAAAGTTACCCAGCATTTGCTCGTATTGGGTTGAGGGAAAACCTCGGAAAGAAACCGATCGGGATTCGAACCCGGGCCACCTGGTTTCGCAGCCAGACGCGCTGACCATTACTCCACAGGTGTGGACTCGTGGCTACTTCCGTCATTGACTTCTAGCAGAATGTGGTGCCCACAAGTGGCGTGGTAACACGTTAAAGTACGGAGTATCCAACATGCCCGATTGTCCAACAGACCCTACTTTACCCTATGTAATTTCTCACGCCTTCTATTCTGTAGGTGAATTTATAACATTCAACAACGCTTCATGAATATTTCTGTATTGTATTAAGTATTGGTAGGAGTACTAAACCTTTGTGTTGTATCAGAAGACTATTGTAAATTGTAGGACTCTTCTGTATATAAGTGACTGTAGTTAAGACTTTTCTCACTTTGAGAGAGGAACATAGGTTAAGGGTGTTTGAGAATAAGGTGCTTAGGAATATATTTGGGGCTAAGAGGGATGAAGTTACAGGAGAATGGAGAAAGTTACACAACACAGAACTGCACGCATTGTATTCTTCACCTGACATAATTAGGAACATTAAATCCAGACGTTTGAGATGGGCAGGGCATGTAGCACGTATGGGTGAATCCAGAAATGCATATAGAGTGTTAGTTGGGAGGCCGGAGGGAAAAAGACCTTTGGGGAGGCCGAGACGTAGATGGGAAGATAATATTAAAATGGATTTGAGTGAGGTGGGATATGATGATAGAGAATGGATTAATCTTGCCTAGGATAGGGACCAATGGCGGGCTTATGTGAGGGCGGCAATGAACCTCCGGGTTCCTTAAAAGCCAGTAAGTTAAGACTTTAAAGTGCTATTAAGATTTTTTTTTACATGCTCCATATTCTAGCTGTGAAGCGATGTACGAATACTATGAGAAGAAAATAGAATAAAATACAATACAATACAATACAATACAATACAATACAATACAATACAATACAATACAATAGTGGACTAACATAACAAGATCGAATATGTTTAAGGAATTTTTTTAAAATTCAATCAAGTAATAGAAAATATTAAAATTAATGAACAGAAATATATAAATTAATTAATGTAGTCCTCTATGACGAAAAAAACAAAACCATTCATTTATCATGCATTAAATAACAAAATAACTCTGATTGAGATTCTGTCTGATATGTACATCTATTATCAGGCAGTACATCTCACTTGACGATATGTGTCAGAGGAAGAACAATTATCCTTTGTATACATCTGAAGTCCGATTAGTGTAATATGTAGCTAGTGGGCGATGTATGGAATGGAGGGAGAAAGAAACTGGCCACTCTACTCCATTATCTCCTGGCCTAGTTGCCTCATAAGTGATGCCATGTTGGTATCGCTTGTGAGGTTCAGATCTGTTTTCGGACAGTTGACTAAACAACAAAAAATACCAGAACTCAAATTTTCACAAGTGATAGTTTATAATTACACTTGTTTTTGAATGGAGTTCGATTCCCGGTACAAGGCATGGTACTTCTATACGAACTACCTAAATTGTGCATCTTATCTGCAGTAGGCCTACATATTTTGTCGTCTTAACCCCTTCAGACCTGATGTAAATTATACTGTACATTTTTTTCTTTTTTTCTTTTTTGGAATGTCTTCGATACTTTTAAATATTTTAAAAAATTCAATGTGATAGAAATGGGGAGTATTATTTTTGAAACATTTCTATACCTGAATTAAAAATAAAATTTAAAATTGTGGGGCCCCAGGGGTAAACATTTTCTCCAAATTATGATTTGCTGTGAAGACTTGATTTGGGATTTTTGGATCGACAGAATAATTATGTGACCAGTTTTTTTTTTTCATTTTTTTAATATAAATTCGGGACTGAAGGGGTTAAGCGGCTGCCTTGCGCAGTGATAACCATATGACCGATACTTGTGAATGTATAACGCTAGCTCCTAATGCTCCACCCCACCAAAAAAAACAAACAAACAGAACAAACGTCGAAGCAACTGACACGTTTTATGCAACTATTTCCCTTTACTTCGAGTAGAATTTTTAAATTATCATTCCGTGTGGTATATAAGCATAACATAGAGTAATGTATCGAATATTTTTATAGTAATCTAGCCGTTTTCTCTCCCTTAACAAAATTCTTACAGTAATTTACACAAAGCAATACAATTTCCACATAATAAATTCCATGACTGCAATTTTCAGTTGCACTAACAGCGCAATTACTTGATGTGGTCACACATCTCCACTATTATTCGGTATCACTTTACAGCTGCAATGAAGCTGATTTATTTCCAACATCGGGCAAAGCAAAACTTGTTGATAAGAAAGAAATTACTGAAATAAAATTCCTACCTATGTATCTAAATCTATATTATGTACCACATTCAGTAGCAGAAACGATTAACATTTCAGCTGTATACAAAAGTACTCTTGTTTTTGAGTTCATTGCATGAGAAATGCACATATTTCTTGGCTCATACGTAAATAAGTTATTGTGTACTTCATAGTTAAAAACATAAATGCCACTAAGGTGGTACATACTTTGTCATTATACTTTTTGAGCGTTTCGTAACAAATCGGTTTCTTTGTCATGGTATAAATCAGATTACAGTTTATGGTTTATTTTATTGAACTATTACTTAAAAGACACATAAATGAAACCATGTAATATGACATGAAGTAACACATACTTTCTCATTGTGAGATTCATGCTTTTCGCAATACTTCAGTTTATTTTATTCTGTTAAGAATGATGTCATTGTTGACAGTAGTTTTTCTTGAACTGATATTTAAACGACACGCAAACCATAACAAAAGTACAATATTTAGCTTAAATAGGCATATGTAATTGATTTAGCACGTTGTAAAATTCCTTTGCAGAACGAAATTTACATTTCCTATGATCAAATTTAAAGGACAAAACTAAAATTTTTTCAATAATCTATTATCATAATATATTCCTCTCTTAAATTCAATGAACATATTGGGAATTAAATCAAAGGCTTTCTCAAAACACACAATGAAATGTTTTATATAATAGTACATTATGCAAGGAGCCTGTAATGGTAGTAATTAAGAAGCGAGTATGTTTGTTTATGAAACGAGCGCAAGCGAGTTTCATAATTTTCATACGAGCGTCTTAATTACCATTATAGGCAAGTTTCATACGACTTTTTATGCCCGACCATATTTCTAACTTGAAATTATTCATAAGTATTCATGTTATGGTTATCTAAGTGAAGAGCGGAACTGACCTTCTAAATTGTGACATGTGCGCAAACGCGAAAGTATTGATTTTTTTCCGAGGGACGAATGTCATAGAACTTGATATAATCTAGAGAATAACATGAACATTAATATTGATATAACCTGGAAATTGATTTAGAATTGAAAAACGAGATGACAAATTGAATTTATTTGAATATTATTTACAATTAACGCTAATTATTATAGTAACAGAACATAACTTTCTGCGACAGTATTGCATTTCCAGCCTCCGTGACGTTTCGCTAATTGTCTTTCGATTGCATATCCGAGAATACTTGAGGTTTTATAATGGTACAATGGTGATTTCTCATTGGCTGAACAAATGAACTATAATGAATAGGTGTACTTTAATGAGGTGCATTAAAGGGCTACTACCAGGTGTATAATTACTACATTTCGGCATGGTCGAGCATAAAACAATTTTCATCGTGAAAAGAAAGCAAAAACGAGCAAAATTGCATTAAATTTCTTGGTTTCAAATGTCGCAAAGAACAATCCCCTGGAAATAATAACAATACTTACGGTTCATTCTGCATATATTTTTTATTTTTATTTTACTTGGTTATTTAACGACGCTGTATCAACTACGAGGTTATTTGTCGTCGATGAGATTTGTGATGGTGAGATAATGTTTGTCGAGATGAGGCCGAGGATTCGCCATTAGATTACCTCACATTTGCCTTACGGTTGGGGAAAACCTTAGAAAAAAGCCCAACCAGGTAATCAGGCCAAGCGGGAATCGAACTCGCGCCCGAGCGCAACTCCGGTTCGGTAGGCAAGCGCCTTAGCCGACAGAGCTATGCCGGTAGCTTTCTGCATATATATATATATATATATATATATATATATATATATATATATATATATATAGGCAGGTGATAAAAACAAATGGTAGTGAGGTAATAAAATTGTAGAATAAGCAGCCATGATTGGTTGAAACACTATTATATAAATTATATATATATATATATATATATATATATATATATATATATATATATATAAAATAGTGTTTCAACCAAACATGGCTGCTTATTCTACAATTTTATCACCTCACTACCATTTGTTTTTATCACATGCCTAGCATTTGTTCGTTTTTAATCACCTCTCTAGCATTTGTTTTTCTGTTTCCCAACATTGTACTTTCAATAACAAAAGTGTACCTTTTAAAGTTATTCATGTTTATTTCATCAACCTTAATTAAAACTTTTCTATCATTTATCCTGTTTATATTATTTAGGTTACGTTATAGCTTCTGCTGTATGAGATTATAGATAGTCACGTATCAGAGATTGTCTAATAAACATTGATAATTGAAGTGGAATGCAACTGTTTTAATAAAAATGAAACAATCAACAAAGATAACCGCACGATTGTCCGAATGACATGCTATATACTCCGAAGAATCTTCGTGGCCTTGGTTTATTTAATGCTGAATGGGAAGTACACCTCCAACACTATAACATTGCCAGAAGTCTTTTAAAAATAAATGACGAACATCCCCATTTCTGCAGGAATCTTGAAACTGAAAAACAAGAAGTTCTTTCACAATTGAACATTCCCAACAACGCAGAAGCACATTCGATGACAGGCCGAAGTTTAAGATCTGAGTTACGGCGGAGGTCGTTTAATAATTGGTGTCGTCTTCCACAAAAAGGCAAAGGAGTGGTGACTTACACTGAATATCCAAAAAACAACTCTTGGATTAGTAATAGAAGAGGAATATCATCCTCAGAGTGGACCAATGCCATAAAGATGTCCACAAACATCGCAGCAGTACGATCGGTGCCAGGTCGTTCCTTTCAAGATCAAAAGTGTCGTCATCCAGGATGCAGCGAAGTAGAAACCCTTGGGCATGTTTTGGGTTATTGCCCTAAAGGAGAACTACTGAGGAACAATCGCCACCATAAAGTGAGAAGCTCCATCGCAACCACTCTTCGGAAGGCAAAGTGGGAGGTTTACGAAGAAGTGCACGGCTTGGCTGAGAATGGGTCAACGAGAAGAGCAGACATATGGCCATCCATCGCCGGAATCAAAGAAGCCTCATTCTTGACCCCACTGTCCGTTTTGAGGATGATCAACAAGCCAATAACGTTAACGATGAAAAGAAGTCTATTTACAAACCATGTATTCCTCACTTCAGTGAGAGATACAAAATGAATATTAATACATGGGAAGTGAAAGGACTTCTTTTTTGGCGCTAGGGGAACTTCATTTAAGTTAACCAAAACCATTCTCCTTTCTCTTAAATTTTCTAATGAGGACATTATCAAAATTTGTCTATTGGTATTGAGAGATTCATTATCCATTTTACACAGTCACTTGTATAATACTATGTAATATTTTTTTTTTTACTTCATTTCATTACTCTTCAATGTATTTTCGTCTCATGTTTCTCCGAAATCAAACTGTACTTTATTTTTAAATTTATCATTATTCCATATTCTCTCCGCAATCATATTGTGTTTTTAATTTAACCTCTGCTTTGTATTCTGGATCCTAGTGGTCCCAAATTGTGGAATTTGTGTGGCTAGTAATCGTTCATAGAGTTGAATGAAGATTGTATAGTTTGCACACTGATAATAAGAGAACAGCTAACCATAACACATTACTGCCATCTAGCGGAATATTTGTTATAATAAGATATACAATAATACATTTTCAAGACAATTTAGTATTTTAGTAAGTCAATTAATATTTTATTGTATTAGAGTACTTTATTTCTTCTAATCTTTATGTGCTTTTTCTAATCGTGTAATAGTCAATTAAATCCCACTGGAATTTTGATTTTCTCTAGATAAATGAAAACATCTAGTGAGATTACTGTAGACAAAATTCTCATTTCCTACTTAAATGTTTGTGTGACTCGCTTTAAAGCACTATTCAAGTTTATTAATCACATTAAATTCAATATCTAACACTATGCTATAATACAGCATTATAATGGAAAAATAAGAAAGATGATGATGATTGATGATGATAATGTTGGTGATGCCGACGTCGATGTCAAACATTGGGAGTAAAATTTAAGTGAGAGCACCATCAACTTATGAGTCTGTGGTTGGTTTGTGAACCAGAGAACTTGCATGATGTCTCGGTTTATTAAAGAGTCCTCTGAAGTTAAGTATTTAGGCATAATTTTCGGTAATCATGGAACCAACACATTAATTACTTTTGTAATAAATTACGTAAAATAGTATATTTTGTTTTATTGAGGAATTACTTGTCAATAAGTTCATTACGCACAATATATTTAACTTCATTTCAATAGGTAATTATGTATGGAATTATAGGATGGGGTAGCTCATTTAAATCCAATTTTAATCCACTTTATTTATTACAGAAGAAAATAATTAAAATATGTCTTCATAAACCTATTGATTTTCCATCTCAAAATTTGTTTTTAGACTTTAATGTACTTAACGTAAGACAAATTTATTATATTGTATTAATAAAATTCATACATAAAAATCGAAATAATTTTGAATTATATTCTCTTAGTTATGAAACAAAAGGTATGAATTCTTTAAGATTGTTTGAACCAAAATGCAACACTGTTACAGTATTTAATCATAGTAGTAATTTAGGCCCAAGAATATATAAAAAATTTATATTTAAATATCCTAATCTTGTCAATTCTAACAGTTCTAGTATTAAATTAAAAAAGTTATGTATGGATTTTATAAAAATTGAAAAATTGTAAATTTAAATTTATATACTATAATTGCATAGTAGACGTAAGACAAATTGTATTGTATAATTATTAACTTAAATTAAGGAATCCGCCCCTGAGCACGAGTTCTAGTCTTTCAGGGGTGAGCTAAAGTTTTTCTGTATATATTATATTTTATGTTACAATTATTAGCAAAATAATAAATAAATAAATAAATAAATAAATAAATAAATAAATAAATAAATAAATAAATAAATAAATAAATAAATAAATAAATAAATAAATAAATTGTGTTAGGCCGATCTTGGAATTTGCATTTGAGAGAAATAGTGAATTCTCTTCATCCCTTTGCTGCTTTGAGGGTAAATCAGAGTAGCATTCCGTTCACTTTGGTAAAATTCTGAGTACAGCAATGCCACACATCCACCAAAGCAAACGTATGCCTCTCCACTGCTGGCCACAACAATAGCATGAATGACTATTCATAAGAGTTCCATATACATTCTGATGGTACCGCTTTGTAATTACTGCCCGTGACTATTGTCGGAATTAACTGTCTGGCACGCAGGGTGTACAAGCGACTCATGCCCAACCGACTCCAAAAAGCCAGAAACTAAACACACTAGAACAATACGAAATATACAGACACACAAAAACACATCCAGATGAAATTCTCAACACACAACTCAATTTCAGAACACACACATTCTTTGACTCCATATTACACTACACAAACACACCCCCACAGGAAACAAAACAAAAGGCGCCAAGACCGGCAATAACCAGTTCCGAAGAAGGCCAATAACAGGTCGAAACATGTAACCAGGTATGGTAAAATTTAACAGGAGAAAGACATTAATACACATTTTGAAGTAAAAAGAATTCCCTTACGAAGTTCGTTCCATATTTGTCTTGTAATAGGAGGGAAGAAGATTTTACCTAATTTCCTGGAAGCGAAGATTGTTTGGAAAAGTCCATTCTAGAAAGAAGTTACGATAAGTTTTGCAGGTTGGGCGAGAGTTTACAAGTTAATTAATTATATTTACTGGCATGTAAAAGACCTCCAGCACATCGACGATGCTGATATAACTTCGGCAGTTGCGCCCGTTGTTAAATAAGCAATAATTAATTATACATCTTGATTACATAACTTTTAACACTGTATTATTTCGGAATATGTATGATAAGACTTTCCTGTGTTAAATTCTAACGTACCTTGTTAACATGTTTCGACCTATTTTGAGTCATCTTCAGAACTGGTCGTTGTTGGGCTTGGCGCCTCTTGTTTCCTGTGAGGGTGCGTTCGTAGTGTAGAATCACAACAACAACACACATACACAACACATCCAACCACCCCACACAATAGAAACAAGCTGCATTCCGAACAATGGTACACAGACTACTCAACATACCAAGGAACCAACAGGATTACAACGAAGAAGTAAACACAATCAAATACATAGCACAAGAAAACGGGTACAACCCCAACATAATAGACAACATAATACGTAAGACAAAACATAACCACAAAAAAACATAAGAATACAACACAAACACAAGAACACAAAAAATACATCACACTAACATACGAAAACAAAAAACACACACATAAAATTGCAACCTAATTCAAGAAATTAAATTACAACATCGCATACAGAATAAATAACACTCTACAAAAACATCTCAACACACAAACAACACAAACAAACAAATAAAACCACACAGGCGTATACAAACTCAAATGTAACACCTGCAACAACTTGTACATAGGACAGACAGGCAGATCATTTCAAACATGTTACAAAGAACACATCACAGCCATAACAAAAATACAAAACACCTCACAACAGAACACATGGCAAATGCTAACCACACCCACAGAGACATCAACACAGGCATGGAAATACTGCACATCCAACCAAAAAGCCAGAAACTGAACACACTAGAACAATATGAAATATACAGACACACGAAAACACACCCCAACGATATTCTCAACACACAACTCAATTTCAAAACACATGTACTCTTTGACTCTACACTACGAACGCACCCTCACAGGAAACAAGAGGCGCCAAGACCAAAAACGACCAGTTCTGAAGATGACCGAAAATAGGTCGAAACATGTTAAAAAGATACGTTAAAATTTAACACAAGAAAGTTCTTATCATACATATTCCGAAATAATTAATTAATTATATGTATCATATGAGGAGTTGTTAAGGGTGTTTGAGAATAAGGTGCTTAGGAAAATATTTGGGGCTAAGAGGGATGAAGTTACAGGAGAATGGAGAAAGTTACACAACGCAGAACTGCACGCATTGTATTCTTCACCTGACATAATTAGGATCATTAAATCCAGACGTTTGCGATGGGCAGGGCATGTAGCACGTATGGGCGAATCCAGGACTGCATATAGAGCGTTAGTTGGGAGGCCGGAGGGAAAAAGACCTTTGGGAGGCCGAGACGTAGATGGGAGGATAATAATAAAATGGATTTGAGGGAGGTGGGATATGATGATAGAGACTGGATTAATCTTGCACAGGATAGGGACCGATGGCGGGCTTATGTGAGGGCGGCAATGAACCTTGGGGTTCCTTAAAAGCCATTTGTAAGTAAGTAAGTAAGTAAATCATATGAGGAGACAAAGAGGAAGGCAGACAATAAAAAAGATAGGATAATACTGGGTTTGCCCCTGGGCAGAACATTGAATGAAAAAGTGAATTTTATATAAACTCCTAAAAGTCCTAACTTGGATTTTATAAAATCCTAAATTTCTCTTTTTAGCATTTAGAAATCCATTCCATAGTAATGACAAAATGTCTCATTGACAAAACTCTGTGCTGCATACAACTGGCGTGTTGGATACCCCTAGTTTACGAGAAGTCCCGTTAGATGGCGCGGGGATGACGTGGATGTGCGTGGGTAGAGACGGACATGCTACTCAGTCCGGCCGGGTTACCTACTTCAGCCTCGTGGGAGTAGCCGGTATGGTGACAAACAAGTTCAGGGCCGGGAGGAGAGGAGGAGGATTCTCAGATAGGAGGCATTAATCCCGCATTGTTTAGCGCCGCTATTCAAATTTTAAGGCCAATGGAACAGACTCCCGCTTCAGGTCTGGTGAAATCTGATCATTTCGCTTACTAGTCTGCGTTAGCCGAAATAAATTCGTTTGATGTCGTGTCATTATATGCATATATAGAGCGTTGCAACACGACAGACATCCTTCAGAACCGTGAAGGGTAAACAAGAACGGCGAAATATCGATGTTTATTTACAGACTTAATTTTTTACGCACAATGTAGGCACGCAGACCCATGAATTTTGTTTACCTTTTCGTGGCGCCATTATCGAAATAGATGGGCGGGACTGAATTGGACTACATACTAAAAATTTCAGAAATAAGTATTAATATTAGTATTTATTTATTTAACCTGGTAGAGATAAGTCCATCAGGCCTTCTTTGCCCCTCTACCAGGGGATTGCAACTATAATATGAAGAATAAAATTACATATCTTGATTACACAACTTTTAACACTGTATCACTTCGGAATATGTATGATAAGAAGTTTCTTGTGTTAAATTTTAACGTACCTTGTTAACATGTTTCGACCTATTTTCGGTCATCTTCGGAACTAGTCGTTGTTGGTCTTGGCGCCTCTTGTTTCCTGTGTGGGTGCGTTCGTAGTGTACAGTCAAAGAGTGTATGTGTTTTTAAATTGCAATCTCATTCAAAAAATTAAACTACAACATCGCATACAGAACAAATAACACTCTACAAAAACATTTCAACACACAAACAACACAAACAAACAAATACAACCACACAGGCGTATACAAACTCAAATGTAACACCTGCAACAACTTCTACATAGGACAGACAGGCAGATATTTCAAACACGTTACAAAGAACACATCACAGCCATAACAAAATTACAAAACACCTCCACATATGCAGAACACATCACAAATGCCAACCACACCTACAGAGACATCAACAGACATGGAAATACTGCACATCCAACCAAAAAGCCAGAAACTCAACACACTAGAACAATATGAAAGATACAGACACACGAAAACACACCCCAACGATATTCTCAACACACAACTCAACTTCAAAACACAAACACTTTTTGACTCTACACTACGAACGCACCCACACAGGAAACAAGAGGCGCCAAGACCAACAACAACCAGTTCTGAAGATGACCGAAAATAGGTCGAAACATGTTAACAAGGTACGTTAAAATTTAACACAAGAAAGTTCTTATCATACATATTCCGAAATAAAATTACAATTAATATTAAATTTACAATTACAATTACAACAAAAATTAATGTGCGACAAGATTACCCGATTAATGAAAGCTAGACAATTTATCATAGAAGTTAAGAACAAAGAATATTTTTTAACTATGTTGGCAAAGGATTTCGCCCATACCTTATACAAGATGAATGTAAGTTACTCGTAATATTGTCTAAATCCAAGCTCCGACCACACTGATCTACAGAGAATGAATGTGAATGTTATGGGAGCTCTGTTTTATTATTTATTTGTACTTTGTTATTTAACGATGTTGTATCAACTACTACGTTATTTAGCGCTGATGGAATTGGTGATAGCGAGATGGTATAAGGTGCATCTAAATTCAATACTCAAACTTCCAGAGATAATACAAGAGACCAAAACAATCGACTTTTGTTAAATGACCAACTAATAAACTAAACGACAAAAACCAGAAACTGTACTGTAATCAATAAAGAATACAGTTGTAACGTTATTTATGACACTCATTCCTCAAAACCATTTCAATCTGTAATAAGTTATAAATATATTCAAAAGTGCGGCCTCCTGCTTCAATACAAACTCTGCAACGACGTATCATTGTCTGTCGTACACGTTGGTTAGAGCTACAAGCACCCGACGAACTCTTCCTTCGATTCAATTGGAGTCTCGTACACCAGGCTCTTCAAGTGCTTCCACAAACAAAAGTCAATTGGGGTGAAGTCGGGAGAACGAGGAGGCCATCCAATTGGTCCACCGCTGCCAATCCACTTGACTTTTGTGTGTGGGGGTACTTGAAGGGCGTGGTGTACGAGACTCAGCTAAGATAGACCTAATACATAATGACTGAGAACAATGAAGTACTTTCCTATTTCTTATGAAATGGAGATATAATTATATGAATATTTCCAAAATGCGATCGAAATTCGGTTGTCTGATTAATAGACAGATATGCTATACCATTATAATTAATAATAATAATAATAATAATAATAATAATAATAATAATAATAATGTTTTAGGCTTGGGCTATTTTTCCCATTGTACATTAAATTCATGAATTTCAAAATTCATCACATATACCCTTTATTGTGTGTTGAGTGGATCTGTTAGATTTAGTTACGTCATAACTTCCTTCCAAGTCCTTCAATCATCAGAATAACAATCTTTCATCAAGATATATTTTTCTCTTGTACGCTGTTGCCTGTTTAATTTCACTACTCATCTATTATGCAGATCCGGACATATTGCAGCCTTGCTATTTACTTCATCTTTCCTTAGTTGTATTTTATTTGGTACTTTAGAAATCTATTAAATAATCATGGATTATTACTTGCTTCATTCCACGTACTTTACACAAGGAAATTTTTTTGCAGTTCTGTCTGTCTATCTCTCTCACAGATATCTATTACCCACCTAATTACATAAATCCAGCTAAACAAAAATTCCACGATTTCTGGACAATGTTACTGTATAGGCCAGCGTTTCTCAAACTATGGTCCGCGGACTACCTGTGGTCCTCGAGATTTGCCCTTGTGGTCCTTCAAAAAGGACAGAAGAAAAAATAAAATTCAAACGAATTGCGTATGCTGAAAATTTCAGAGTTTGGAAATGACACATGGCAATCACATTTCACTTTTTCTCCCAGTACTGACATGTTATTAAATTTTTTATCATAACCGGCTACCAACTTCCTACTCTACTCTCAGCAACAAAAGAGGATTTAAAGCACTATGAACGTGGTGTTCCTCGCCATCTTTTCCCTGCACATCAGCTGATGACATGTGGCTAAGTACATTGGCATATCTTCCAGATGTATTCTCAAAACTAAACGAACTAAATCTGTCTCTACAAGGTAATTCTTTGACTGTTCTCAATTCGCATGAGAAAATAGTGTTCGAGAGGAAACTTGATTTATGGGTCAGTTCCGTAAAACAGAGGATTTTTTCACCATTTCCAATCCTAGAGTCTTTTTTGGTTGAAAATGATTTAGCTATTGAAAATAATTATGCAATGACATATGTTCGTATCTCGAAACTCTGAGGTCACAATTTGAAACTTATTTTCCAAGTAAATATGACGAATTTTCATGGGTTCGTGATCCCTTTCATTGCTATACTGAAAATAACAAACTTTCATTGAGTGAAAGAGAACAGTTAATTGAACTCTCGAAGGACGCCGGACTTAAAATGAAATTCCAAGCGGAAGGTATGGTTAATTTCTGGACCTCATCACAAGTGAAAAGAGAATATAGTGAACTGTACATTGATGCTTTACAGATTATAATTCAGTTTGCTTTTACATATCTGTGTGAGAAAGGGTTTTCATCACTAACTCTAATAAAAACAAAGTATCGAAATCGACTCGATGTATGTGACGATCTCCGACTTACGCTTACCAGCATACATCCAAATATAGAACAACTGTGCAGAATCGGCAGGCTCATCAATCACATTAATGAGAATACCAACATTTATTTATTTTGTTTAGTTAATAAGTTAAAGATTATACAAACTCTAATCGCCTTGATAAATTAAAAAAATAAAAATGATTTTTCTTCTATTAACATTAACTTAATTAGTTAATACTAATATAGAATTAATTGAATTAAATTAATTGTTTTAAAATAAAAGTATAATATGCTATAAATGATAAATTTGCTTTCGAAGAGAATAAGAGTAAGGTGGTCCGCGGAACTGTTCTGACTTAAAAAGTGGAACCACTTCAAAAAAGTTTTAGACGCGCTGGTATAGGCTATAGCAAAATGGGTTACTTGCGTATACCAGCGTTGAAGTCTCCGGAGTATGTCGCTACGCGATGCAGCGAAAGTGTGTATACTAATTGCATCACAGTTATTCGATTTAGAGCACTGGGGCTTAATACTGAAACAGATAGGATCTATATGCCATGTATGACAATTTAGTGAAATATTGTTTTTAAATAATCCAATTGCAATGTTTTTCATTTTTTTTTTCATTCTATAAGATCTGTTAGAAGAAAAACGTTTTTACTTGTAATCAAGTGCTGAATCATATTGCTGCAGAGTTTAGACAATAAGGGCGGAATTCATAGTCGTCACTTATAAATGAGTGAACCCTTAAGTGGTTACTTATGCTTATTTCTAATTCATAGTGGTCCCTCATTCACATAATGAGTGATTACTTAAGTGAGCTGGTCTGTACCCTTAAATGACCACTCATTTTCAAAATGGATACTGAGAATGATTTTGAGCATTTTGTGGACTTTCTTGAACGAAATGAGGAAAATATACGTGTCCCAAAAAGGTATGTTAGAGACATGGAGAAGCCTCTGGAAAAAACATAGAATTGCATATAACATGAGAAAAGAGATAGAACAGATACAAATGCAAGATACAAGTGTAATTACATATTAAAGATTAAAAAAAAAACAAATAGATACTACCTAAATAAAAGACACAGTTATAGATATAAATGAAAAATAGCAAATAAAAATAAATTAAAAAGAGTTAAGTATAGATATCATAACCAAAAATGTAAACTGTAGCTGTAATTGGCAAATTACAGAGTAAATATAACACTACGTTAATAAATTCAATATACAGAATTATATGGTAAGCCTAATAGGCTTAATTTATTTATTTAAGAAATTCACTACTACAGAACATGTGTTCCAATTAGTAGGATATCTGATTATAACTATAACTAACATGCAACTAGAATTTAACATATCATGAAACCATTGCTGTATATAACTTATTCAGTACAATAATATTGATAACTCGTTGTTATAGCAACTCCACATGTAGAGCTGCTTTCGATTAGTTCAATGAGAGGCAGCTTTTGTTATGACGTCATGTCCGGCAGCTGTAAGTGAGCACTCATTACGTGAAAATAAGTGTTGTCTATGAATTCGGAATTGACTTAAGGGTTCCCTCATTATAAGCAAACACTTATTACTTAAGGGTTCACTCATTTTATAAGTGACGACTATGAATTCCACCCTAAGCATCGGTTAAGAAATTTTATACTACTTTTTGTTATTTACAAAATTAATTAAACACGGTAAATAAAGTATTAAATTTAGCAAGGTAAAATTTTCCTTTTATGGGACAGTGGGAGGTTAAGGCGTCCACGCATTAGTAGCAGTAGGGATTTCGGTCCTACGTGCCTATTCGTTTCTGCTAAAGCCTGATTAAACCGCCAGGGTCATAGTGCCGTCGCAGGAATTGGATTATTTACTTACTTATGGCTTTTAAGGAACCCGGAGGTTCATTGCCGCCCTCACATAAGCCCGCCATTCGTCCATATCCTGAGCAAGATTAATTCAGTCTCTATCATCATATCCCACCTCCCTCAAATCCATTTTAATATTATCTTCCCATCTACGTCCCGGCCTCCCCAAAGGTCTTTTTCCCTCCGGGCCCCCAACTAACATTCTATATGCATTTCTGGATTTGCCCATACGTGCTACATGCCCTGCCCATCTCAAACGTCTGCATTTGATGTTTCTAATTATGTCAAGTGAAGAGTACAATGCGTGCAGTTCTGTGTTGTGTAACTTTCTCCATTTTCTGTAACTTCATCCCTCTTAGCCCCAAATATTTTCCTAAGCACCTTATTCTCAAACACCCTTAACTTCTGTTCCTCTCTCAAAGTGAGAGTCCAAGTTTCACAACCATAAAGAAAAACCGGTAATATAACTGTTTTATAAATTCTAACTTTGAGATTTTTTGACAGCAGACTGGATGATAAAAGCTTCTTAACCGAATTTCCTCCCGAGTATCATTTATATTTGTTACTGTTGCTCACAGGTATTCGAATGTTTCCACCTCTTCGAAGGATAAATTTACTATTTTAATATTTCCATTTCGTACAATATTCTGGAATTGGATTAATAGAGAAAATTCGTGATCTCATCCGGAATTGAACTTGTGATCTTCTGGCTTTGTAATATAACACCTTAACCGCGACGCTACCGCGAGTCCCGTTTAAATAATATAGTGCGTAGTGAAATAAAATTCCTTGGTAAATGAAGATCAAGGGAAAAACTTGTTAAACCCAAAATGTTCGATGTTCTGTTTTAGAATGTCATGTAACAGCTCAAGTAGTGTAGATTTGTGTACTGTAACTGTACAAAATAATAACTTCATTAGTCGAAAGAAATTTCAAGAGTCATAACCCAAAGACAATAGAATATAATGAGTGTTGAAAGTTTCAACTTGCTCACTTGTAAAAACAGTAACAATTTTTTTTTATTTTAGTAGGTTATTTTACGACGCTTTATCAACATCTTAGGTTATTTAGCGTCTGAATGAGATGAAGGTGATAATGCCAGTGAAACAAATATTAGTATTTAGTATTAGTATTTATTTATTTAACCTGGTACAGATAAGGCCACCAGGCTTTCTCTGCCTCTCTACCAGGGGATTACAACTATAATATGAAGAATATAATTGAAGCGTCGGCTGGAACAACGTTGTAAGTTACAACATTTTCATTCCGTGTGATTCCGTGTAATAATGTTGTATGTTATGTTACCTTGCTATACTCCTTGGCTTGCAACTGTCCATCAATGCAATACGTGAAATTTGTCCACTCAAAAGTTTGCTACCCTCATAAGAACAACGTTGTACGCTTACACATTTTTGCAGCTCCTGTAAATTTTGCCAAATGTAACTTACAACGTTGTTCCAGCCGACGCTTCAATTACAATTAATATTAAATTTAAAATTACAATTACAATAAAAATTAAAGTACGACAAGATTACCTGATTAATGAAAGCTAGACAATTTATTATAGAAGTTAAGAACAAAGAATATTTTTTTATTTACTGAATTACAAATTAAACCTACAATAACAAAATTCTATAGTGATGAAATTTCCGTATATTGAGATATTTTGTGATAGATTAAGAGAACTATTTACAAGAAACCATGCCTGAACGAGTCTCAATTACTGACCAAGTGCCTAGTAAGGATCTAAGTCCAGGGTCCAACACCGAAAGTTACACAGCATTTGTTCATATTGGGTTGGGGGAAAACCCCGGAAAAAAACCTCAACCAGGTAACTTGTCCCAACCGGGAATCGAACCCGAGCCACCGTTACTCCATAGGTGTGGACCAGTAAAACGTGATTTATCAGGTTTTTCACCTGTAGTCTTCATATGTAATTTGCTGTAACCCTAACATGGTAGTAACAAGTTATTTCTAAATGAAGGAAAGAACAGAAATACGAACAATTAAGAAGAGAAAAAGAAAACGAAGGAAAAAGGCGAGAAAACAAAAAAGAAGCAAAAAGAAAAGGAAGAAAATAATACAGAAGGGAGCGAGAAATTGAGGTACGATAAAGGAAGAAGAAACAAAGAGATTGACTGGAAGAGAAATTAATACAAAAAATAAAATAAAAAAGGATGGGAGAAGAAACAGAAAAGAAGGAACAAAGGAAATGAATGAGTCAAGAAATAGAGACTGAAACAAAAAATAAAGGAATAAAAACAGAAGGAAGAATATAAATTCATTCCTACTTGTAACAATTGAGGCTATTAATACAGTCAGTACATAGAAAGGAATGACCGTTTCTTTAGCTCAGAACTCGATTGTTAGAGATTTAGATGATGCTCTCCGCTATGGAGGTCAGTAGTTTGACTCCTTGAGAGTATAGCCATTTTGATTTCTTTTCCTCTCAGTTTTCCACGAAGGTGAAAGTTGGGATGGCACACAATACACCACGACTACTTCCTTCACTATTCCCATCGGTTTAAAGTTCAAATGCCTCACATCAATCACTGTCTGCAATCTTAACCAAGAAACTATGTTACAGTAGTAATCGCAGTTCCCAACCTTTGAAATATCAATAGGGTCACCTGCTGAGCCAATTGCCCGCCTATTACTTATGTGCTCGGCATCAAGACGCTAAACTTAAAAACGTTTTATAAAATGGAACATACAGTACTTCCTTATGAACTGTATATTACGCAACAATTAAAATAGCGCCTACATTCTTTGCATTCGTTGACTATTAAAAAGCTTGCGATAGAGCAGCGATGACTAAAGCGGGTGTCGTGATTGCATCGTTTACTGTACATTGCTGTGTTTCATTCACGAACTGAAGGCAAGCAGAGGCGGTATCATGTCGCTCTACAAACTGTCTCTACAACAAATAACCAAGCAGAACAGATAGCGATTCTACAGGCACTGAAGGAAATGGAAGTCAACAGTGAACTGCAGATCGGAGAAAAACTAGGTGTCGTCAACACAGCCAGATCACAGTAGCACTTCTCAAGAACAGTCAAATCCGCAACACAAAGATAGAACAAATAAAGGCTAAGATCAAACGTCTGCAGGACAATGGTTGGACTATACACATAAACTGGGTGAAGGCACACGTGGGGCTGTACGGAAACGAAATAGCAGACCAGCTGGCGAAGGAAGCTGCACAGGGAGACAGTGGGGAGGTAATATTCAATAAAATCCCTAGAACTCACGTCATTCGGGAAGCACAGGAGAAAGGACTGCGCAGGTGGCAGGACCAATGGGAGAAGACAACCAAAGGGAATTCCAGCAAAGGGTTTTTTCCCGGTAGTGCAGGATCGACTAAAACAGAGGATCCCACTTAACGGCCAAATAACAGCCATCCTATCCGGTCACGGTAAGACTAGGGATTACTATTACAGATTCAAAATTGTTGAAAGTGCAAGGTGCAAGTGCGGTCAACAAGAACAGACAGTGGATCATTTGATATACGAGTGTTCTTTACTCAGCAGTGAAAGGGATGCATTAAAACTAAACACTAGACTAAAAAGAGGTCATTGGCCGATAAGTAACTGTGACCTCGTCAAGGTCTACTTGAAAGAATTTATAACATTTGTTACCAGAATCGACTTTGACAAACTTTAAGGCAAAATGACATTATTGGTTCTTATTATAACTAGAGGAATTGTAATGATAATTGTAATCCAAATAGTTAATTCGTAATCCTAATCCTAATTGTAATTAAAAGAATTTAAAATAGTTAAAGAATTGTATGTAGTGTTACTATGTAACGGAGCATACAGTATAATAATAATAAAAAAGGAGTAAGAGATGGTTTCGTAAAGAATGAAAAGTAGAACTTTTTTGTTGTTCTGTCGGACGAAATATCATATATACTTACTTTGCTTAACGGTTCAATTAGGAGTATATACAGGGACATAATTTTATTTTTACTAACATTTTTAATATTAACGTGGCTATACCTTTGGATCAACGCCGTTTGCTACCCCCTTCCACCACTGGAGTTCGATGATACTCGCGTAATATACAAACAAATCACTTTACTAGGTATAGGAGGAAAGAAAAGTAGTTCATCCATTTACGTAAACTAGGAAATATCGCGATTTTGAGTTTGATAATTTTAATTAGGTTTTTGTTTAATCAAAATACAGTACAGTATTAACAATAAGTGATTCTACTCATGAACTGAGCTGTCCATGTGGACGTATTCATTATGCAATGTATATTATACTGTCTACAGCACATTAGCGTACACTGTAGAGAATGAAGTTAAATTGAAAAATAATCATAATATGGATATTTAAAAACATTTTTAAAAATGGTGGCCGTTCATTTCGATACAGGCTTCAGTTCTAATGTGCATATTATCGCAGTATAGACAATTGTACCTAATCCCAATTACCAGTTTCGTCCTTCGTACTAGTAACTCATGTTGAAATAATTCTGTACCTACTCTATAAAAGAGTACCTTACGTACTGTAAATTCAATCTTCACTTCTGCCCGATCCGAAAAGATAAAATACTGTCATGGTATCTACTGTCCGTCCAAGTGGTTATGTCGCAGGGTCGTAGAAAGGGAGGAAATCACGTGACAGTTAATTACTTAACGAGGCCCTTTTATTTAAGTTATTTTAAACAGTTGTATAATATTACGTAGACATCCAATTCCTAACAGAAATTAATGTTCTCAGAAAAGAGCTAAGACAGCCCAGCCACCAGCTGGCGAATAAAAGCTGGTGGGGAAAACCGGGATACGACAGTACCTGTGCGAAAATGATTCAGTATTGAAAGCTCTTTCGTCACTGGAAAATGATTTTCAATTCGTCCCGACGTATTAATTTCCTTTAAGCTTCCACTTTCTGTCGTAAGTTGACGCCACTGCACAGCTCAGAAATAATTTCAGAGGAACCATCCAAATATCTTACAGCAAACGGTATTTCTAGCAGTGAAGTTAGTGGACAGGGGGGGTGCGGAAGGCGGGGTATGCCTTGAGTTTAACCGCGTTTGAGGATATGACCGGGTATGCTAATACTACGACCCTTCTTTCTGGTTGGTGGAGACCCTGTCAGAGACAACAATAAGAATTTTCAAGTACCCTTATAGCCTCCTTAAATGCAGTTCATTGGTCATTTTAAAAGAATAGAATAACCGAAATAATAAATAATTTAAAATAACATGTAAAAAATAAAATGAATAAAAACAAAATTACATAAAGATAAATAAAATAACCAATAACAAATACAAGAATTAACAGGACTTTCCGATGAAAGAACAGCCGAAAGAATATCTGAAGTTGTATTTGACCATTTAGAAGAATTTAACTGTAGCAAGAAATTAATTGCGCAAACGTATGACGGAGCATTGGTAAATATCGGACAGTACAATGGCTTAGGAGCCATCTTCGCAACTAAAGAGGGGAGGAGAATCGAACTTCACTACTAATAGGCCTAAGTTGCCACTGCTGTGGAATACCATATAAGCTGCAGTTTCACTATTTTTGTGTGGTATTCTTATTAATGCTGTAATAAAAGTTTATGAATAATTTAAAATCAATTCATATTAAATAACAACGTGAACATGTATCAAAAGTCATATTTATATGTTTTTAAGAAACTGATCTCAGGAAAACAGCTTTCAACCTCGCCATGTTTCCTAAAGTATTCGGAAAACGATATTTATTTTGTTTATTTATTTATTTTTTATTTATTATTACTAGTAAGTTTGAAATGAATACAAATTAATAAATACAATGAAAGATAAACTAGCCCACTCCTGAATGAGTAAGACTCGTGGTCAGGAGGGGATTCCAATACAGACAAAAATAAAATTAAAATTGAGAGTGAATACAGATTAAATAGTGTTTCATATATTTAAACCCAAACTATAAATCCAATACAATTTTTTATACTTTTTTATTAATTTGGAGAGGATTCGTGGTTGAAATATTATTGGAATAAAATTTGTTTAATAATATGGGACCTTGACTCATGCTATGATAAAAAGCTGCATTGGTTTCACATTTTGGTTCATACAAACGCAGAGAATTCATGTTTTTAGTTCTATATTTATGTATATGCCTTTCAAAGTTATTAAAATTTCTATGAAAATATTTTAATAAAATAAAATAATACATTTGTTTAATATTGAAAACTTTGAGGTGTTTAAACAACAATTCAGTTGGGTAATCTTTCTGCGTTTTTAAACAAATGTTTAATAATTTTTTCTGTAGTAAAATTAACGGATAAAGGTTGGATTTATAAGTTCCACCCCAACCTATAATACCATACATAAATATAGATTGAAATAATGCTAAATAAATTACACGTAAACAGTTAATTGACAAAATATTTCTTAGAACAACAAAGTAACATAATGTTTTACGTAATTTATTACAAATATAATGAATATGATTATTCCATTTTAAATGATTATCAATAATTATACCTAAGTATTTAACCTCATTAACTTCATTAATAAATGAACAATTAGAATTTACATATCGGAACAATCAGAATTATGCATTTTAATTTGTAGTATAGATGAAATTGGTTTATAATTTGAAGAAAATGGGACAGCTATTTTTTATCTTTATTAATTGAGGACCGTTTTTGCAAAACTTGCTAACTTAAAAAAAACTAAATTTTACAGGAGAGACAAAACACTATAGCATGCTATAGGTTTGTCTCACTTATAGGAGAAAGCAAGTTTTGAAAACACGATCACACTTTGACACACTACAATGATGAGAAATAACCCAATTTTACTAAGACGCTTTGAACATCATGTAGAGGCCTGCCTTATGTTAACGAATCCATCAAAATCTCAATTTTGCAGTTAGCAAGTTTTGCAAAAACGGTCCTCAATTACAAGTGAATTTAAATCGAATCATTTTTTATTAATTTTAAGCCGCAATTTGCATTATAAGCGTCAGTCCAAGTTTTTCCACTAAAAAGTAAAACATCTCGTATAATTTCATATCGGCATTTCTTTTGCAGTCCAGTGTGATGTCAACATCGAAATCTTATCACCGAGTTCTTCTCTTTCCAGAGAATACTGAATTTTACCTGTTCTAATATACATAACTAAAAATTTCAGTCAGATTCCGAAGTTTTTATAGCCTAAAGATTAAAACTTATATATATTATTTCAATGTACCGAAGTACATATATTTCCATGCAGCTATTCTGCGTCATCATACGATGAAAGAGTAATGGATCGGAGAAATCACTTCGTGATTTAAGACGGCGCTTATTCCGTCGGATCCCGGCCAACTAGTCACTCATAACGAGTGCACCTCAGCACATGTGTGGACTTCAGTCCTACGTTCATAGACATCTATGACGTAGTGCAGAGGGCGGCCACTAGAGGGAACCCAAGAGTTGGAGCTTAATCAGAGACGATTCTGTCCGGCGTCGGGGTTGTATCCGGTGTGGCTTAGTGGATAAAGCATCAGCACGTAGAGCTGAAAACCCGGGTTCAAATCCCGGCGCCGGAGAGAATTTTTCTCCGTTCCATTACTCTTTCATCGTTATTATATATGCCCAACTCTTATTCTCTTACCTAGGGTTTTAGTCGATGAGGCTTTGTATAGGGTGGATAAAAAAGAGCAGTCTTAACTGTAACTAACGGAATGTCATAAAAAAGGATGAAGACGGACGGAGCAGACAAAGAGCTCGGCGCAAGCGGTGCTAGTGACTAATTCACTTTTACTGTCTCCGTCTACTTACAATTCTGTCACGTGTAGCAGCGGCTGAGAGGCTGCTGGGATCGAGACGACGGGGGCAATAAAAACAAGAACTGGAATCACAACACACAGAACGCACGCGGTGGAAGAGTGGCCTATGTGAAACTGTGTCACATGCGTAGTGAAACCGGTCCCATTTCAGCAAGCTCTGAAGGTGAAGGATCGTGTTGGTTTGCAGAAAGTTTTTGGGAAGTTCAATGCTGGTGTTTCCACATGCAGGTCCCGTTATACAAGCGACAAGCACACGTTCACCGTGATAGCACTTGCTGGTTTAGTCTTCCTGTACTGTACATCAGTTATTCATAGATTTCAAAAAATGCGTATGACTCGGTTAAGAGAGAAGTTTTATATAATATTCTTATTGAATTTGTTATTCCCAAGAAACTAGTTCGATTAATTAAAATGTGTCTTAGTGAAACTTACAGCAGAGTCCGTATAGGCCAGTTTCTATCTGATGCTTTTCCAATTCACTGTGGGCTAAAGCAGGGAGATGCACTATCACCTTTACTTTTTAACTTTGCTCTAGAATATGCCATTAGGAAATTTCAGGATAACAGAGAGGGTTTGGAATTGAACGGGTCACATCAGCTTCTTGTCTATGCGGATGACGTGAATATGTTAGGAGAAAATCCACAAACGATTAGGGAAAACGCGGAAATTCTAGTTGAAGCAAGTAAAGCGATAGGTTTGGAAGTAAATCCCGAAAAGACTAAGTATATGATTATGTCTCGTGACCACAATATTGTACGAAATGGAACTATAAAAATTGGAGATTTATCCTTCGAAGTGGTGGAAAAATTCAAATATCTTGGAGCAACAGTAATAAATATAAATGACACTCAGGAGGAAATTAAACGCAGAATAAATATGGGAAATGCCTGTTATTATTCGGTTGAGAAGCTTTTGTCATCTAGTCTGCTGTCAAAAAATCTGAAAGTTAGAATTTATAAAACAGTTATATTACCGGTTGTTCTGTATGGTCGTCAAACTTGGACTCTCACTTTGAGAGAGGAACAGAGATTAAGGGTGTTTGAGAATAAGGTTCTTAGGAAAATATTTGGGGCTAAGAGGAATGAAGTTACAGGAGAATGGAGAAAGTTACACAACGCACGCATTGTATACTTCATCTGACATAATTAGGAACATAAAATCCAGACGTTTGAGATGGGCAGAACATGTAGCACGTATGGGCGAATCCAGAAATGCATATAGAGTGTTAGTTGGGAGGCCGGAGGGAAAAAGACTTTTGGGGAGGCTGAGACGTAGATGGGAAGATAATATTAAAATGGATTTGAGGGAGGTAGGATATGATGGTAGAGACTGGATTAATCTTGCACAGGATAGGGACCAATGGCGGGCTTATGTGAGGGCGGCAATGAACCTCCGGGTTCCTTAAAAGCCAGTAAGTAAGTAAGTAAGGTTTAGTCTTCCTTTGGTATAATTAGTTTGTTTCTAACACATTCAGATCGGTCGATGAAGAACTTCCTGATCTCTGTTAATTCTGTAGTGTGGAAAATAATTGTATTTTAAAGACAGACACACTCATAGTGTTCTGTCCAAGGGCAGGTCTTCCACTGCAAATCCAGCATTCTTATATGTTTTCTGTTTTCAGACTTCTTCTTTATCTCCGCATATTGTTTATTGTTAGTAAAATAACATGGACAAGAATACAATCTTAGTTCTTCCCTGAAGGAGTAAAAGAACTCGTGATCAGGGAGATATCTGAACACAAAAAGATAAACACAAAGATAATTATTTGACACAAACTGGGCCAAGAAAAAAAAAATACAGGAATAAATTAAATTTAAAAATACAATTTCAATTTTAACAATTATTCAAGTCATACAAATACATATTATACATATTAAATCAATATATATTCTTTAAAAATTAAATTCCTATCGCTATGTTTGAAATTTCAGATACTAAAATTATTTTATTGTATAACCTTGGACCAAAGTAGGTACCATGACTCGAGAGCTATGCTTGTGAAACACTTTGGTTCCTCTAGTCCAGGGCTGGGCATCGGGAGCGCATCCAGTTAGAAAAAATTGTGCAAAATTTAATTAAATTACTAATCTAGATATTAAGTAGTACAAAACCTCTTTTCCTACTAAGCCAATCATGTAAGAGAAATTTTTAGGGCGTTTTAAGGGCATTTTTGAAAGTTGTTTAGGTCATAAATGCATTGTTTTTAGGACTTTTTTCATGATTTATAGATCATCAAAATCCTAGCCCTAGCTATCCTTGTTCATATAAAATGCATACTAGAACATAATCTTATTAAGAAATGCAGTGCAATGAATTTCTCATTTCCCACTCCCATACGCATTAAATTTGTGCAAGACATTTATCATAGTGAGTAATATTTACTTATTTTAATGCTCTCAGCGACTAATAAATATCAAAATAAGTAGAACACATCTGACTAATTCTTCGTTGCCCATCTTGAAACAATAGAATAACGCAGACGCCTCGTCTTTCCGTTCAGTTGTGAATAGTACTCCCGTTCTCGTTTCTCGGCTTTCCGTTCTCGTTCTAGTTCCCGTTCCCGGGCAATTGTGAAGCCGCCTTTAACGTCTAATAGTCTTGATAATCCATTTTGAATCTTGCGTACACCACTTTTAACACTTGAATATACAGTAATTAACTGATGAACTACTGGACTTACTCGTGTTAAATATGTAATATTTGTCCGGCTTACAGCTGTTTAAGTGCTTCACGCACCATCCTCAGAGCCTACTAGATCACGGCGTCATCTCGAACTTCTCTGCCTGTTAAGAGGGTGTGTTTTACTGTTGGAAGGTGTTGAAGAGTGAAATCAAATAGTGTGTGTGTACTGAAATTGATCTGTGTGTTGAGGATTTGATCGGGGTGTGTTTTAGTGTGTTTGTATATTCCGTATTGTTCTAGTGTGTTGAGTTTTTGGTTCTTGGGTTGTGTGTGTAGGATTTCCATGTCCGTATTTATGTTATTGTATGTATGGTTAGTATTGGTTATGTTATCGGCGTATGTAGATGTATTGTGTCCTCTGGTTATAGCTTTAATGTGTTCTTTGTAGCGTGTTTGGAATTATCTGCCTGTCTGTCCTATGTAGAACTTGTCGCAAATATTACATGTGAGTTTGTATACACCTGTGTGGTTATATTTTTTTGTTTGTGTTTTTTGTGTGTTGAGATATCTTTGTAGTGTGTTTTCTGTTTTGTATGCTATGTTGTATTTCTGTTTTCAGAGTGAAAATGCGATCTGATGTGTGCTTTTGTTTTCATATGTTAGTGTGATGTATTTCTTGTGTTCTTGTGTTTGTGTTGTGTTTTGTGTATTTTTGTGTTTGTTAAGTTTTTGTTTTGTCTTCCTCATGATGTTGTCTATTATATACAAACACACTAAAACACACCCCGATCAAATCCTCAACACACAGATCAATTTCAGTACACACACTATTCGACTCCACTCTTCAACACCTTTCAACAATAAAACACACCCTCTTAACAGGCAGAGAAGTTCGAGATGACGCCGCGATCTAGTAGGCTCTGATGATGGTGCGTGAAGCACTGAAACAGCTGTAAGCCTGACAGATATTACATATTTAACATGAGTAGGTCCACTAGTTCATCAATTAACTTCAATAGTCTTTCAACATCTTCTGTCACTACAAGAAGAAAAGCTTTATCTAAGACTATGTCCACTAAAAATATCACAATCGCATATCTTTGGCTTTGGTGAGGAACCGCTCCAAATGCAACATAACTCGACCCACCCTACACAAGTCTGCCAGAGATGATCATACGGCACAAGGAAGCGTCTTATGGATTGGGGAGAAGGCAATGGCCTCAGGAATTTGTTTTTTGTGCAAGCACAAGGTTGTCTCCTCTACCGATCATTTTTCAGGTATCTCGGCAATCATCTTCAGTGAAGCAATATTAATATATGCGGACTAAGGAAATAGTTTTTTATTCAATTTAAATTGCTTTACGTATAATTTATCAGTCTGTAAATTTCCTCTTATGTAATCGTAAAACATGGGAGTATAAGTGTACAGTGCATCAGTTATTCATAGATTTCAAAAAGGCATATGACCCGGTTAAAAGAGAAGTTTTATATGATATTCTTATTGAATTTGGTATTCCCAAGAAACTAGTTCGATTAATTAAATTGTGTCTCAGTGAAACGTACAGCAGAGTCCGTATAGGTCAGTTTCTGTCAGATGCGTTTCCAATTCACTGCGGGCTAAAGCAAGGAGATGCACTACCACCTTTACTTTTTAACTTTGCTCTAGAGTATGCCATTAGGAAAGTTCAGGATAACAGAGAGGGTTTGGAATTGAACGGGTTACATCAGCTGCTCGTCTATGCGGATGACGTGAATATGTTAGGAGAAAATCCATAAACGATTAGGGAAAACACGGGAATTTTACTTGAAGCAAGTAAAGAGATAGGTTTGGAAGTAAATCCCGAAAAAGCAAATTATGTCTTGTGACGGCGAGAATATTGTACGAAATGAAAATATAAAAATTGGAAATTTATCTTTTGAAGAGGTAGAAAAATTCAAATACCTGGGAGCAACAGTAACAAATATCAATGATACTCGGGAGGAAATTAAACACAGAATAAATATGGGAAAAGCCTGTTATTATTCGGTTGAGAAGCTTTTATCATCCAGTCTGCTGTCAAAAAATCTGAAAGTTAGAATTTATAAAACAGTTATATTATTGGTTGTTCTTTATGGTTGTGAAACTTGGACTCTCACTTTGAGAGAGGAACATAGATTAAAGGTGTTTGAGAATAAATTGCTTAGGAAAATAATTGAGGCTAAGAAGGATGAAGTTACAGGAGAATGGAGAAAGTTACACAACACAGAACTGCACTCATTGTATTCTTCACCTGACATAATTAGGAACATTAAATCCAGACGTTTGAGATGGGCAGGGCATGTAGCACATATGGGCGAATCCAGAAGTGCATATAGAGTGTTAGTTGGGAGGCTGAATGGAAAAATACCTTTAGGGAGGCCGAGACGTAGATGGGAAGATAATATTAAGATGGATTTGAGGGAGGTGGTGTACGATGATAGAGACTGGATTAATCTTGCTCAGGATAGGGACCAATGGCGGGCTTATGTGAGGGCGGCAATGAACCTCCGGGTTCCTTAAAAATAAGTAAGTAAGTAATCGTGAAAACACTGTAACTAATTCAACTTTTTTTTAGCATAAATACTCGTCAAAAATGACTTTCATAATTCATCAGGAAGACTATCGTGCTATCAAGAAATAGTGCGTTACATAGAAGTAAAAATGTTCAATAGCCTTTCTATGGAAATAAAAAATCAAATTCAAAACATAAGATTATTTAGGGCCAAATTAAAGAAATGTTCACGCTGTATAAATATAATCACCAATATCACCACTGCCATAGTACCATCACTATCAATGTAACTATTACTACTATCATATCATTGCCATCATATTCATCACCAAAACTATAACTATTACCTATTTCGAAACAATGATAGTATGATTCAGCATTATTTATCTGTGATATTTCAATTCCTAATTTCACATTTTTTTAAATAAATTTGTTGATAATGTGGCTTATGGGTTTGTTTCCTTCACCGAAGCTGGGAATTAAAGAGAGATCAACGGCATGTACAGACAGAAAGAAAATTTGGGCGACCTAATTTGACTGAGTTCCAGATACAACGCATTGCGCATGTGCAGAAAACAAGGGCGCCACTTCGATTACTGTGATATTCTGCTTACTGACCTAAGCGTTACTTCGGCGCAGAGACTACAACGTGTTCATAATATGTGCGTCCGTTTCGTCTGCAATATTCGCCGGGCTGATCACGTAACACCAACCCTCGAAATGTTGTCCTGGCTCCGACTAGAAGATCGTAGGAAAATCCACTGTCTTTCCCTTCTCTTTCACATATTGCATTTCTCCACTCCTGTATATCTTGCGTCTCGTTTTCAAAATTTATCCACCCATCATAACCTAGACACACGATCACAACACTCCTCAATATTATCCATTCCCTCCCACCGAACATCCTCATATTCAACTTCTTTCACTGTGGCTGTTCTCGACTTTGGAATTTCCTACCGAGTAATGTCAGGGACTGTCAGACATCAAACCAATTTAAGAATAGGCTAACGAAATATTTTTCTAACAATTCTTGTTAACAATAATACCTGTTTCAGGTTTCTCAATATTTAATGGTTATATATATATATATATATATATATATATATATATATATATCACAGATAAATATGTAAATTATCTCATTATTATTATTATTATTATTATTACTACTACTACTACTACTACTATTTCTTACCAATGTTTATTATTGTTACACTAACATTACTTATCCAACTTTCATTATTTACTTTCATGTTGTTTTATGGTCTAGATATTAATGTAATAATCAGGCTTCGAGACTTCGGACCCAATAGAGCAGTTCAGTGGGAAATCCGCATAACGGCGTACTGAATATAGTGGTAAAGCGTACAGTGGGTAGAGTACTGTAGAATGAATGCCAACAAATACGCAAAGGAAGACGCTCTGGATTTGATGGTTCTGACGAATAATTTGATTTTCATACAAACTGTGTCTGAAATTATTACACGGTTACAAAAGTCAGAGCAAGAGATGCCGGAAGCCCTCAAATTAATTTAGAAAATGATGCAGAGAATTAATGAGACACCAAGTACACCGGTTACTGAACGTGTAAAACAGAAGTGGAAATCAATTTTATGTAAAAATAACGGATATGGAACATTGTGTAACATAAACAGCAAATTAGTGGACATAGAGTCACCCGAGAATAAAGGACTGTCTCTTAGAGACTGCAATGATGTTAGGTTTTTTCGTTTTGCTCCTATCACGTCATGCGACGTAGAGCGCAGCTTTCTACAGTACAAACTTTGGTAGATAACCGAAAAAGATTTACGTTTGAGACACTGAGAATGTATGTTGTAATACATTGCAATTCGGTACTGTAACTGCACTTCCTAAAGACGACCAATAGGATAAATGAAAAAAAAAAATTACGATTGCTACATGCCTATTTCCACCATTAACACTGTGTATAATTAAACACAAATGCTTATAAAAGACAGGAGAATAAATGCTTTTCACATTCTTTTGACATTATCATTGTGTAATGTATATTTACTTTCAGAATGTACAAGTGTGTGTTTCCACATACTACCGTACTCTACTCTAAATAGCAACGTTGTTCCCTCAACACATCTCTATCTACCTACAGCGAGTCAACAACCTACAGTGCATGCACAGTAAACTTATTGTATCGGGTTCAAAGTCTCGAAGCCTGGTAAAAACTATGTAAGCGATTGTATTCAATTAGAATTAGAGTCTGGCTGGGCGGAAGAGAAGGCCTACTGATCTTAGCTCTGCTAGATTAAATAAATAAATTATTAAAATTATTATTAATATATGCTATTTGTGGACAGTCATGCAAAGCTTATTGCCTATATAGAGGAGGATTGGTACAAAGAATCGCCCCATTTCCTAATTCCATATCTGTACAACGTAGCAGAATCAGTATGGATCAGCAAAGAGGAAGGAATTGGTAACAAACAAGGCATGGGTTACTTTAAGTTAATATCCCGACGTTTTTCTCGAGGGATTGAAAAGAATACACGAAACTCTTTCGATCGGCGTCCCTGGCCGCAGGGGTCGAACTCAGACATCCGGAATAAGAAGTCAGCACGCCACCCTACGGCCAGTCCAGTCGTCTTGGCAAGTGAGAAGGGACTCGACAGGAAGTGACCTTGGTCTATTTATTAGTACAGTCACGGAATATATCGAGAGACAATGGGGGAAACTTTTGATACATTTTACCGACTTCTAGATATAATTTTCAGAAGAAGAAAAAGCGGATTGTAAAGCCAATGCTTTATCTGGTGGATGCTTAACTCTCATAATAAATAGCAGACGCATTCAAACATACTGAAGAAAGAAAACGAAATGAGTTGCAACGCTGAGACTGTTTTAGACTCTTTTCAGCTTACTCGATACTCTTTTTTAAAATGGTGCAATATTTGTATTTACTTCGGAAAGAATAGTAATATACAGAAGACTATGGCGTAGTACAATTTTGATTCTCACTTTCTTTTACTATAGGATGTCTATCATCGTTGCCATGGTAACATCTGTCACCAAACGTTCTGAATGACATATCCTGTGTAGAACTTGCTTTTATTCTATAAAATTTTCTAGTGGTTTTAGTGATGTAATATGCAACTGCAATTTCAGGGCACCAAGATTTAACTCCATGTAGAAAAGGAAATATTTCTATTGCTCTTTTTCTCTCGTAAGAACTTCATGTAATTATCTCTTCTGTCTTTTGTTTGTACTATGTTGAGGTGGCCTTCCTCGTTTATGAATACTATTTTGGGATTATAATCCTTACTGAAGAAAGTTCAGGGCAGGCTAGCAAACAGAATTCTCGAAAGTTATTATTATTATTACGATTATTATTATTATTATTATTATTAGGAGAAAATCCAGAAATGATTAGGGAAAACACGGAAATTTTACTTGAAACAAGTAACGCGATAGGTTTGAAAGTAAACCCCGAAAATACGAAGTATATGATTATGTCTCATGAGACAGAATATTCCACGAAAAGAAAATATAAAAATTGGAGATTTATGTTTCGAAGAAATGGAAAAATTCAAATATCTTGCAGCAACAGTAACACATATAAATGACAGTCGGAAGGAAATTAAACAGAGAATAAATATGGGAAATGCCTGTTATTATTCGGTTGAGAAGCTTTTATCATCCAGTCTGCTGTCAAAAAATTCTGATAGTTAGAATTAATAAAACAGTTATATTACCGGTTGTTCTTTATGGTTGTGAAACTTGGAGTCTCACTTTGAGGGAGGAACAGAAATTAAGGGTGTTTGAGAATAAGGTTCGTAGGAAAATATTTGGGGCTAAGAGGGATGAAGTTACAGGAGAATGGAGAAAGTTACACAACACAAAACTGCACGCATTGTATTCTTCGCCTGACATAATTAGGGACATTAAATCCAGATGTTTGAGATGGACAGGGCATGTAGCACGTATTGCAGAATCCAGAAATGAATATAGAGTGTTAGTTGGGAGGCCGGAGGGAAAAAGACCTTTAGGGAGGCCGAGACGTAGATGGGAAGATAATATTAAAATGGATTTGAGGGAGGTGGGATATGCTGGTAGAGAATGTGAGGGCGGCAATGAACCTCCGGGTTCCTTAAAAGCCAGTAATTAAGTAAGTAATTAAGTAAGTAAGTGATGATGAGGAATGATAAGTGGAATTGTGGCAGAGATACGAGAGCATCTCTATAAAAGGCACTCATAATATTTTTATCAATCATAAATTCCAATCAAACCTGCTGATGTCGGGTCGAAATCCGCGAAAAGCTACTCAATCATTCATTCAACGTTATGAACAGACTGTAATGCTGTAACTGGTCGTGTTCGACTCTGTTTTGCTTTAAGAACTGGAATGTTGATTGTCCAGTGCTTTATCAGTTCACGGATGCAAAGGAAAGTGGTTGAGACAATGCAGTGTCTGACGAGAGAATGGAGGTATTGGGTAGCGAGTCAACTTAATTAAGAAATTCCTGACATAGAATAGACTCACAAATGAGTACACAAAGGAAGAGTTTCCTTGAAATAGAGGCTAAGAATGAGGAACATCGAGGCTAGTCTATTGTGTATTGAGATATATAGCGTAAGTATTGGCCAAAATTTCTGTAGCCTTTGAATTAAAATAACATTTCTAAGATCAATCGTTGGCGACAGGTGAAAATAGAGGCAAAGAAACGAATATCTCAGAAAATAATTACACATCTGTCATCTATCAAAGTTCTTCAAGTTCCAGTTAAGTTTCTACGTCCAGTATTTTTTTAGTAGTTTATCTTACGACGCTTTATCAACATCTTTGGTTATTTAGCGTCTGAATGAGATGAAGGTGATAATGCCGGTGAAATGAGTCCGGGATCCAGCACCGAAAGTTACCCAGCATTTTCTCATATTGGGTTGAGGGAAAACCCCGGAAAAACCTCAACCAGGTAACTTGACCCGACCGGGAATCGAACCCGGGCCACCTGGTTTCGCAACCAGACGCGCTGACCGTTACTCCACAGGTGTGGACTCCAGTATTTCTAAACCAAATAGGTACTCCATGAACACTCTAGTCATTCATTCATTCATTCATTCATTCACTCATTCATTCATTCATTCATTCATTCATTCATTCATTCATTCATTCATTCATTCATTCATTCATTCATTCATTCAAGTGTACTGCTCACTGGCGGATCTTTCACTGTAAACCCAGCTTTCTCCACTCTTTCCTATTTTCTGCCTTCCTCTTTATCTCCTCATATGATCCATATATGTAATCGATCATCTTATATCTTCTCCCGTTAACCATTCCTTTCAGTGCATCCTTCAGTAGGCAGTTTCTTCTCAGCCAGTGACCCAACCAATTCATTTTTCTCTTCCTGATCAGTTTCAGTATCATTCTTTCTTCAGCCACTCTTTCCAATACAGCTTCATTTCTTATCCTGGTTCTCCACTTCCATTCTTCTCCATATCGACATTTCAAATGCTTCTATTCGCTCCTCTTCACTTCGTCTTAATGTCCATGTTTCTGCCCCACACTCCATACAAAGCACTTCACAATTCTCTTCTCTAGTTCTTTATCCAGATGTCCGCAGCCAGTGACCCAGCCAATTCCTTTTCCGCTTTCTGATCAGTTTCAGCATTATTTTTTTTCATCCACTCTTTCCAACACAGCTTCGTTTCTTACTCTGTCTGTCCATTTCACACGCTCCATCCTTCTCCATATCCACATTCAAAATGCTTCTATTTGCTTCTATTTGCTTCTCTTCACTTCGTCGTAATGTCCATGTTTCTGTCCCCATACAATGCCACACTCCACACTAAGCACTTCACTAGTCTCTTTCTTAGTTCTTTCTCCAGAGGTCCGCAGAAGATGCTCCCTTTTCTATTAAAAGCTTCTATGCCATTGCTATTCTCCTTTTGACTTCCTGGCAGCAGCTCATGTTACTGCTTATAGTACATCCCAACTATTTGAAGCTGTCCACTTGCTCTACTGACTTATTTTGGACAGATATATAGCAGATATTTAAAAAAGACACTGTATACATCTAAAGTCTGTTTATTGTGTAACTAGTCAGCGATGTATGCAATGGAGAGGGAAGGGAACTGGCCACCATATCCCTGCATCTCCTGCCTTAGTTGCCTCATGAGCGATGCCTTATTGGTGTCACTTGTGAGGTTCAAACCTGTCTTCGTATAGTTGACTAACAACAAGTTAGGTAGGCAGACAAGTACTTGGAATCCATACCTGTGGAGTAAAGGTTAGCGCGTCTGACCGCGAAACCAGGTGGCTCGTGTTCGAACCCCGATCTTGGCAAGTTACCTGACCGAGGTTTTTTCTGGGGTTTTCCCTCAACCTAATATAAGCAAATGCTCGGTAACTTTCGGTGCTGGATCCCGGACTCATTTCACCAACACTATTACCTTCATTTCATTCAGACGCTAAATAATAATCTGAGATGTTGATACAGCGTCGTAAAAACAGGTACTTGGACTCTCAGAGATACGCATGCAAACACACACACGCAAACACACACACACACACACACAATATTTGTAGTTTCCGATATGCAGATACTGTAGATACTGAAACAGACAGAAGATACATTCATAGGCAAACAGACATGCATTTGGGCAGATAAATATTGTGACAGATTCAGTATTTGGATTGACAGATATACTGTAAGTTTAGACGAATACATTATATGAATAGCAGATACACAGATCTTTGACAAACAAATATTTAGACAGATAGATATGCAGATATATATTTGGGCAGACAAATAGGCGGACATATTTGAATAGATAGATATATTTAAACAGATATTTGGACAGACAGAAAAATAGATAGCCAGACATAGAAACAATCAGTTCATATACAGGGTGTTTCCGGGCTGGTGTTACAAACTTTAGGGATGATGGCGAAGGGCACATGTATCAATTTGAGATAAGAAACCCTGGTCCGGAACTGGCAGTCGAAAGTTATAAGCAAAAATAGTTGTGTGGAAATGGAATTGTAATTTGGCACCACGTGCCCTCCTTCCCTTAACCTTTGCAACAGTCGTGGAAAAATAGTATGGGCCGGATGTCTCCTACGTGGGTACTTGCCCCGATACAATCTGTGAGCTTGTCTACTGTTCCCATTGGCTCATCCGTATTCGAAAATCAGGTCTGCTTATTCCGCTCTCGTGTACTCCTCCATTTCACTAGGACTGATCGACTGGACACTGCAACTTGTACACATACACTGCTGTCTACAGACGTGCATATCAGGACCGACCATGTCCGTTACACATTACGCTATCCGCATTGCTTTAGTGTAGTTTCCTGTCCCCACCCCTCAGACAGAGCACTGAATGGAATACTGTAAGTAGACAACGTAAACAACGTCAGATGAATACAGTATATGTAAGATGTACAGATAAATATACATAAATAAGGTGTACAGAGGAATAAAATTATTTCATTTCCACACAGCTACTTTTGCTTGTAACTTTCGACTCGGTCATTTCCGGACTAGATTCCTTATCTCAAATTGATACATGTGCCCTTCACCATCATCCCTAAAAGCTTGTAACACTAGCCTGGAAACACCCTGTATAGACAGACAGACGTAGGGCACGTCGTTATGCAGATAAATAGGCAGAAAAGAAGAAAGAATAAAAAGTTAAACGAACTAGAGAAAATGAAGACAAGAAACATGAATGGTATTAAAAAAAAGGAAAATAAAATTTCGAATAAATGTATTTATTGCTATGATACTGTACTTCCGATATTATTGAATTAAATCTATTTTATGAGCACCAGAGTGCTGCATTGGAGTTAAATCGCTCGCTTGAACTCGGTCGAGTGTCGCACCCTCGAGTGAGATACGATCGGTCGTGATACGCTCGTAATAAATAGAAGCACAGTACAAGGTCATCTCACCGACATGTCTTATCTTGTATGGAAGGCGACAGATAAGATACACATATGTTTTGCTCACACGGTAAAAATAAGGCTTTATTTTATGCGTTTATGACAAACGTTTAATGGAACAGTCAATGGAACGTACCAAAACAGGAACATGAAGTTATAAATAAAATAGTATGAAAAACTTTGATATACAGTTATTATTGTTAATTAATAATTATTCAATATTTGATTTACGACATATATAATATGATAGGGCCATACATAGTGTTCCGCCTATATACTGCGACAATGTAGAAACGTTTTACAAAATATTATTGATATAGCAGTAGATTAATAACAATATTAGTACAGAGATAACGTCACAGAAAATATAATAAAACGAATAATCATGCTGCACAACTGTTACAGACCCGAAGATTGATACACTAATTATTAGAGTTTATTATTATTATTATTATTATTATTATTATTACTAGAAAACTTGATATAGTTCTTGCATTATCGTCATTGTGTTCTCCGTTTATAATGATTACATTTACATCCAATAACATCTATCAGATGTGGGAGAAAAAAAAAAACATTTACCTACAACATTTATATTACAATTTAAAGCAAGTTTGTAGTTGTACTATGGAGAGGTTAGTTAAACACTGCAAAGTTTTGAAATGATAAACATCTATGATGTTACTACACAGTTCATCACTGTAACAAGAACGAATGTCTAACGTTCGGCTTATACCGTTCGAGGATTTATCGCTCGTGACAATTTTACCCATCATGCATGTGCGCTACCTATCGGATTATGCTATGAACTACTTTGCGCTCGAGCGAAAACGTCCGATGCAGACCTCTGATCAGCACCTTGTCATCTTGCTAGTACAGTTAAAATAGCTACTGAATTCACCAAAACAATCGTCATGGTAACACGTAACTTACGTAGAAAAGAAAGTGGGCTAAAATAAGAACTGTGAAACAAAAGCGCAGACGTGTGCGTAACGGAACTTTGTTCATTTTGGGGGGCATTGCCAGGGAAAGTTTGGGAATCTCGCTCATTGTGTCGCTCTTGCACGCAGGTTACTTGCTCCCCTGGCGGTCTATTAGAGCTCGGCATGTTCTGGGCTTGTTTTGTTGTGTTTTGGTCCGCTGGCAGCAGCGGTCTAGTCCGGTCCTCGACTCTAACTGGGACGACCTACATTTCTCATTCTCAGACGCCCCCTCCCAAGTTTAACATTAAAAAAGTAAACCCCTTTTTTCTCAGCTGGATTTCAGGTGATAATATCCTCCAATCAGCTACTGTAAAGCCGAGGTATGCAGCTTGTTTGCACGTACTGCTGTCGATACAAGAAGACACAAAACAACCACTTTGTGTACATGTTGTAAGTTCTGAAACGTTTTCCTCAGTTTCTTTAGTTAACATTCATTACTACGAACAGAACATTTTTAGAAACATGTAATCTGGTGCGTTTTGTTGCTACATTATAATATATATTATTGATTATTTTACGACGCTTTATCAACTGCTATGGTTATCTAGCGCATTCTTATTGAATTTGGTATTCCCAAGAAACTAGTTCGATTAATTAAACAGAAGAAAATAATTAAAATATGTCTTCATAAACCTATTTATTTTCCATCTCAAAATTTGTTTCTAGACTTTAATGTACTTAACGTAAGACAAATTTATTATATTGTATTAATAAAATTCATACATAAAAATCGAAATAACTTTGAATTGTGTTCTCATAGTTATGAAACAAAAGGTATGAATTCTTTAAGATTGTTTGAACCAAAATGTAACATTGCTACAGTATTTAATCATAGTAGTAATTTAGGCCCAAGAATATATAACAAATTTATATTTAAATATCCTAATCTTGTCAATTCTAATAGTTCTAGTATTAAATTTAAAAAGTTATGTATGGATTTTTATAAAAGTTGAAAAATTGTAAATTTAAATTTATATACTATAATTGCATAGTAGACATAAGACAAATTGTATTGTATAATTATTAATTTCAATTCAGGAATCCGCCCCTGAGCACGAGTTCTCCTCTTTCAGGGGCGAGCTAAAGTTTTTCTGTATATATTATATTTTATGTTACAATTATTAGCAAAATAATAAATAAATAAATAAATAAATAAATAAATAAATAAATAAATAAATAAATAAATTAAAATGTGCCTCAGTGAAACGTACAGCAGAGTCCGTATAGGCCAGTTTCTATCTGATGCGTTTCCAATTCACTGTGGGCTAAAGCAAGGAAATGCACTATCACCTTTACTTTTTAAGTTCGCTCTAGAATATGCCATTAGGAAAGTTCAGGATAACATAGTGGGTTCGGAATTGAACGGGTTACATCAGCTTCTTGTCTATGCAGATGACGTGAATATGTTAGGAGAAAATCCACGAACGATTAGGGAAAACACGGAAATTTTGCTTGAAGCAAGTAAAGCGATAGGTTTGGAAGAAAATCCCAAAAAGACATTGTGCACATTTAAAGGAGAAAACTAATATTGTTTCAATTATTTATTATCTTAATACATTATACTCTCTTAAAGGGACTGAACATATTGAAAATTAAATCAATGGCTTTCGCAAAACACGCTACGAAATGTTCCATATAAAACAATATTTATTTCGATAGGGAAGCGAAAACGAGCTAAATTGTATTAACATTTTTTGTTTAATGTCGAAGAATAATCTACTGAAATTAGAACAAATTAGTAAATGAATGAATAAATGGATAAATAAATAAAGTAAATGAACAAATGAGTAAATGAATGAATAAATGGATGAATAAATAAATGAAGTAAATGGACAAATAAGTGAGTGAATGAATGAATAAATAAATAAAGTAAATGAATGAATAAATAAATAAAGTAAATGAATGAATAAATAATTAAATGGATGTATAAATAAATAAATATTAAAGTAAATGAACCATTGAGTAAACGAATGAATAAATGGATAAATAAACAAATAAAGTAAATGGACAAATAAGTCAATGAATAAATGAATAAATAAATAAAGTATATAAATGAATAAATAATTAAATGGATATATAAATAAATAAATAAACAAATAAGTAAATAAAGTAAGTGAACAAATGCGTAAATGAATGAATAAATGAATAAATGGATAAATAAACAAATAAATAAATAAAGTAAATGGACAAATAAGTAAATGAATAAATGGATAAATAAATAAAGTAAATGAAGAAATGAGTAAATGAATGAATAAATGGATAAATAAATAAATAAAGTAAATGAACAAATGAGTAAATGAATGAATAAATGGATGAATAAATAAATGAAGTAAATGGCCAAATAAGTGAATGAATAAATAAATAAACAAATAAATAAGTAAAGTAAATGAACAAATGAGTAAATGAATGGATAAATAAATAAATAAAGTAAATGAACAATTGAGTAAATGTATGAAAAAATGGATAAATAAATAAAGTAAATGGACAAATAAGTAAATGAATAAATGGATAAATAAATAAAGTACATGAAGAAATGAGTAAATGAATGAATAAATGGATAAATAAATAAATAAAGTAAATGAACAAATGAGTAAATGGATGAATAAATAGATAGATAAATAAATAAAGTAAATGATTGACTGAATAAATAAATATATAAGTAAATGAATGCATAAATCAATAAAGTACACTGTCGTTGACTTGCATCGTCCTGTGAGCTCTGGATTGGGGTTAGAACCTTCGTGCATTTAGGGAACATCTGCGGAAAATTCAGTCCTCAGGTTTCACGAATACCGCAACCCGCGTAACACATGTTATGGCGTCGAGTCACGGAGTTCTGGTCATCTGGAGTAGCGCATCCGGTCGCCCGCTTCCTCCGCAACACCGCCGGCCGACTACATCGTTGTCCGTCGTCTTTATGCTATGCTTCGCGAACAACTACGAAGTCTTCGACAGTACGTGTACGTCGTATTTCCAATTACTTCGATTTGTCATATTTGCAAGTTTCCCCCCCCCCGCATAAAAATAATGAATGCCGTTCACATTGCTTACTAAAACAGGACACTTCTATTCCGAACACCAGCAGCCAGAAACTGACGTTCATTCTAAGAGGGGGAAGGGGGTGAGACGATTTCTCCACATTGTTATAATTCCTTGCTAATTCAGGAAAACGAGAAAATGTAAAATTATATTTCATATGAGGTTCGAATAGAAATTTTCTATAAATGACTTTGAAGGAATACATAATTATCCACAGCACTGTTTATTACGCACTACAGAATGTTAATTTAAAATAATTAATATATTAGACATAGATATGAGAGAATATAAATATAAAGTGATACATCGAGAAATATAATTCGACTCCAAACAGTTTTGATTACCGAGTTGCTAACGTAGTTTGGTTTTATTTTTTCCATTGTTGCCAAATTAAAACAACAACAAAAAGTAAATCTGTTGAACTGGTCTTAATTCCTTATAAATAACGTACCCATTCAAAGTATAATAATAATAATAATAATAATAATAATAATAATAATAATAATAATAATAATAATAATAATAATAATAATAATAAGCTTATTGATAGAAAAATATAATACAAAGAAAGAAATTGTAAATATACGAAATTCTTGTAATCGTCGTAAGGGCAGAAGACAACTGGGAAGTTCACTTGAACGCTGCCAACGAGAGACCGTAACAGACCTTTCGCCTGATACGTAAGAAGCTGAATAATAAACAAACAAATAAATAAATAAATACAATAAATAAATAATAAATAAAGTTAATAAATAAACAACTAAAGTAAATAAATGGATGAATGAGTAAGTAAAGTAAATGAATCAATAAATAAAGTACATTCATTAATAAATCAATAAATAATTAAATGAATGAATGAATAAATAAAGTAAATGAATAAATAATTAAATTAAGGAATAAATGAATAAATAATTAATTGGATGGATATATAAACAAATAAATAAAGTAAATGAAAAAAAAAGGTAAATGAATGAATAAATAAATAAATAAATAAAGTAAATAAATAAATACATAAATAAATAAAGTTAATGGACAAATAAGTAAATGAATGAATAAGTGGATAACTAATTAAAAAGATAGATAAATAAACAAATAAATAAAGTGAATGAGCAAATGGATGAATAAATAAATAAGGTAAATGGACAAATAAGTAAATGAATGAATAAATGGATAAATATATAAAGTAAATGAATGAATAAATGAATACATAATTAAATGGATTAATAAATAAAGTAAATGAATAAATGAATAAATAAATAAGTAAATAAATAAACAAAGTAATTGGACAAATAAGTAAATGAATGAATAAATGGATAAATAAATATAGTAAATTAATGAAAAAATGAATAAATAATTGAATGGATGTATAAATAAATACTGTAAATGTACTAATCAGTAAATGAATGAATAAGTAGAGTAAATGAATGAATGAATAAATAAATAAATAAATAAAGCAAATGATTGACTGAGTAAACAAATGTAGAAGTAAATGAATGAATGAATGAATAAATAAATAAATAAAAGATATCTTAATATACTTACGAGAATTAGCAAAGACTGATAAATTTCTATCTCTTCCTTTCTCCTAAATTTTGAATCCTGAAGATGATTAAACGTTAGCGATTTTTATGAATATATCTAGTTTCTTTGTAAGATCGGCAGTATATTGCTCCCTACGAACTGTATCGGACAGAACGGTTTTGTCCCGCGGAGTTCGATATGACGGCGATTACACGCATTCTTACGTGGCTGCAACAAACTGCGTCGTACAATGTCCCGGGATGTAGTAAGCTGCCGGAACACACACACATTTACCGGCCTACAAATTATAAGTAATTCGACAAAAAAATTAACTGCCAATCTGTTTAATACGAAAAGGAATAAGAGAATTATCTAACGAGTGTGAAAGTGTGCTGCCGTGGTATTTATTGAGCTGTTGCACGGGAGTCCAGTACAAGGCACTGGCTGGATAATTACATAAATAAAATTTAATAGCCATGTCAATTAGCTCTCACAAGAGCAGCAGATACGTCAGCTTGTAATGAGATCGGTTCCGCTGCATTCCTGACAGTAATACACATTTTCTCTGAGGAGTGAATCAAACGCTATCATTTGTTATTCTCCTCTGTTGTCAGGCTGCGACGCACCGGAACAATAGTCATCACAATCGTACTAATAAATTAATCAATTTATTTTCTTTACTATTCACTTAATCGAAGAGGCAATATCACCAACTATAAATACCTTAAAAATACACACTATTTATGTAATTAAGCTCATAATACGGCCATACATCCACTTTACAATAATTGTGTCTCAATTGTCCAAAGGGACAGTATGACCTCCACAATTCTCCATACAAAATAATGCGTCGCCAGATTCGGTGAGACATTCGTTTGAGCATCGCTGGTGTAATCTGTTGGAAAGCGAGTCGCACGGCGTCCTTCAATTCATCAACGATGTCGTACCGTTCCTACGCAACAATGCTCTTGATGAAACCCCACGGCGCATTGTCACAGGTTGAAGTCGGGGCAGCGAGGTGGCCAGTCGAGAGATGGTAAGATGGATGAGCCACGATCAATACAGCGTTGTGTAAAATCCTTATTGAAGTACTGATATACAGAAGAGGCATAATGGGTAACCCAGATTACTAACTCCTTTCGACTGGCCACCTAACAGCCCTGACCTCACAACCTGTACGACACCAATGATGAATTGAAGGATGCTGTGCTACGCGTTTTCCAACAGATTACACCAGCAATGGTGATGAAAATGTCACACCGAACCTGGCGACACATTATTTTTTTGTGAGGAGAAACATGGGGGACATACTGACCCTTTGAACACTTAGAACACACAGTAGTGTAAAATGTAGACCTATATATGCTTGCATTATGACCGGAAGTATATACATAGTGTATATATACAGAGTGATTTATATAGAACTGACACATTTCTTTCATTAATTGTTTTAAAACGAATTGTGCTAGCGACAACTTATTATACCTAAAATGTAGAGGAATTTTGGGAGATTATTTACCTCTATAGCAAATGTTGAAAATGTCCTCCATCCTGCATAAGGCACAACTCAACACGTCGTTCCATGTTACTGGCCACTCGTTGGAGGACTCTGTTGTCAATAGCTTGAATCTCCTGTGTGATGTTGTGCTTCAGATCGTCCAATGTCTGGGGACGTGTGGCGTAAACCCTGTCTTTTAAGTAACCCCATAGAAAGAAGTCCGGCGTTGTCAAATCCGGAGATCTCGGTGGCCACAGGTTCCTGGAAATTATTCGGTCGTCAAAGAAACTTGCAATTAGTTCCATGGATTCATTTGATGTATGGCATGTAGCGCCATCTTGCTGAAAATATCCTTGACTCAGCTCTACATCGTCCAGTTGCTCAACAAACTCCATGAAAATCAGTCGGTACTCTGCAGTGTTCACAGTCTGGTTAAAAAAATTTGGGCCTTTTCACTCACCAGAGATCCAGTTGTTTCCAATTTGTTTACCAGTCCCAGTATTGTGTTTCTTTTGGGAGGATTGCGAACACCAAATTCTCTCTGGTATGCCCTTTGAGTAGCTGTAATTGAATTCGTAATCCAGTATTGCTTCACAAGGAAGAGTCGTTGATTTAATGTGTACTGCATTTTCACGTTGACACAAAATGTCGAAAACAGCTGCCAACAATAGGAAAAAAACATAAACATCTGCGCATCTAGTGCTGCCAACAATAGGAATAAAACATAAACATCTGCGCATCTAGTGACAAGGAATCGAAACTCCAGAACATTTTGCTTAATTTGGTGCTAAAATTGGGTCAGTGCTGCCAACAATAGGAATAAAACATAAACATCTGCGCATCTGGTGACAAGGAATCGAAACTCCAGAACATTCTGCTTAATTTGGTGCTAAAATTGGGTCATTGAATGAATTTCCAACGGAATAATTAAAGAAAGAAATGTGTCAGTTCTATATAAATCACTCTGTAGAAGGTATTTATAGGGGGTAACGGGACTTTGTGCCCATCCTGTACAGTACACACTCGCAATTTTGTAGACCATAATTTGGACGGAGTTACGCAATAATAGATCAACCGACAGTTAGGATCGTATTCATAGACGAGACTGGGCCAAAGTTGACTTTGGAAAATACAAAGTCACCATTTTCCTATTCACAGTCGACACATTGAGGAAAGTAAAGTTCTATCGTGACTTTACTTCGAAGTCGCCAATAATCTAGACTTTGACTTTGACTTTCGTTCGTGAACATAAGGAAAATGACTGATATTTGGGAAATTGTTGAATTTGCCGAGAATATTGAAGACATCTAGATTATTAAAACTGTTCAAGTTCCTTAGTGTATTATTATAGATGATAAATTCAAATCAAGGTACAGATTTGATAAACAGACAGTATTGAATATCCTCGTCGTGTTTCAACTTTCATTGATGAATAATCAAAGAGGATTATCTGTTCCATCAATAAATAATACAACTTATTTGATCGCGATTTTACGCTATGGGTACTCGAGAAGAGTTATTCTATCATTTTTAAGTAGTTTCTGCAAGGAATAACTCTGCCAACTGTCAGCAGGATAATATGTCTCTTTCGTAGTCAGTCATTGGTGGCATCTTATCTTCCACATCTTCACAACAAAATTATTTTGCAATGAAATAATTTCAGGGCTTAATGCGAAACTAACATAACTACAATGGATGTTTTATTCACAACAAAATTCTTAACAGGCAATACTATTTCAGATAAACTATACCGTCACGTTTTGTAGTTATGAACTGTGTTATATACAAGACTGTTCGAACTGAGTTACGATTTTTTGTGGCCAGGTAGAAGAACAAATTATTATCGAATGATGTAAAGGCCTAAAAATGTCAATTTTTGTACTTACGTTCGTTTCACAATAAGCTCTCAAATAATATTATTCTTATGTAAAGCTGCAAGAACGGTTAACAATTGCTTAACATGTACCGATGTTCAATTGTTTCATTGACTCAAAAGATGGCTTTGATTTTGGCAATGCCTACTCTATTTCAACTATCTATTAATTTAATTCCTTTAGAAGGCAGTGATTTTGATTGCCAACATTAGAACAAGATCGCCAAATCTCGACTTACAAAAGTCAAAGTCAAAGCCTCAGAAGTATTGTCTATGAATAGAACTTTTAACAAAGTTAAACTTTACTACAAAAGCCGACTTTGGGAAGACTTTGTCCAAAGTCTCGTTTATGAATACGGCTCTTAGAAAAAAATGAGATATTTGCACAAATCTGTTGATGGCAGGCCAATTTAGCTCGGAAAAGATAAAGAATGCGATATCTTAATTTTGCTGCTATTTATAAGCAAAAATTCGTTTACTGCATAAAATTCATTTATTTATTTTGCTATGAAATATTAATTCAACTGCTAGTCTCTTATTAAAAATCGGTTAGCCTTTTTTGGTATTATTTATGCTATTTTTTGTAACAGTATGAATGTTATAATACTTCTTGCATAAAAGTTTTATAAAAAAAAAAACAGATTTATTTCAATGGTCAATGTTTTTGGCGCTTGGTCTGTTATTGCTTAACTCCGTCCAATTGTCATTATGAATCAAATATACAGGGCTTTCATTTCAAAACTTCCCAGTCGAAATAACTAGTTATTTCAACTGAACTTGATTTAAGCAAGAAAAAAACAGGTCAATTTAGATATTGATGGGGAAGTCTGAAACAAGGCTTAATTGCATTTTAGATTTCACCTCCACCCCCAGTCTCCCCCACTTTGAAATTTCAAATGGCACCTTATATTTTTATACTTAAATATGAAACAGCATTAATTTGTTTTCACATCTTTTGTTTTCTATCGTCGTCTGGCAACCTGTATTTTTGTTATTATTAATTGATTGTAGGATGAAAACAGCTTATTTTGTATAATTTCCTAAATTTAATCAAGAAGGTTTATTTATATTCTCTCTTGAAGGATATACACCATTTTAGAATAATTTAATACAAAAACACAACTGTTACATGAAAGTTTTTGTAGCTTTATTCTCTTCAGCTCTAATAAAAAATTCAGGTTGTCAGGCGACGAGAGAAAACAAAATCTGCAAAAACAAATGAGGTGTATAAACAATTGAATACTACTTCATATTTAAGTTTAAAAATAGAGGGGTGCCATTTGAAATTTTAAATAATTAATTTCATGTTGAAGTTTGCCGATAAGCTATTAATGTTTGACTATAATTATATGTGTACAAAACCGCCTTTGCTTATCATGAAATAAATAAATTTTCATTAACGTTTTCGATACTTGTGTATCATCTTCAGATGTGAAATGTTAGATTAATATGATGAAAACCTTGCCTATTAGATGGAACTTAATGTGGTAATTTTCAGGTTATATTAGTGTGATTGCTTGGACTTAACTTGGGTTGATCTATGATATACATGCTATGTTAGGTTAAATCACTGCAAGTCATGTGATATGATCTAAAATATATAACAATAAAACTGTTTAAGAATTGTAACCACTATTAGCGTAGTTATTGAAATGTGAACACTTTGTATAAACACTTTAAGAGTTTAAATCACTTTGAACATGTGTTGGCTGTATTTGCCGATTTAAATCACTGCAAGTCATGTGATATGATCTAAAATATATAACAATAAAACTGTTTAAGAATTGTAACCACTATTAGCGTAGTTATTGAAATGTGAACACTTTGTATAAACACTTTAAAAGTTTAAATCACTTTGAACATGTGTTGGCTGTATTTGCCGATTTAAATCACTGCAAGTCATGTGATATGATCTAAAATATATAAAAATAAAACTGTTTAAGAATTGTAACCACTATTAGCGTAGTTATTGAAATGTGAACACTTTGTATAAACACTTTAAAACTTTAAATCACTTTGAACATGTGTAAGGCTGTATTTGCCGATTTAAATCACTGCAAGTCATGTGATATGATCTAAAATATATAAAAATAAAACTGTTTAAGAATTGTAACCACTATTAGCGTAGTCATTGAAATGTGAACACTTTGTAAAATCACTTTGAAAGATTATAATCCCGTTGAACATAATGTTGGCTGTATTTGCCGATTTAAAGTTCGTTGAATAGGGCAGTTTCTGTTGATCTTGATGTTTGACGTTGAACTAAAGCGCAGTGTCGTTTTGTTACTAACATGTTTATATTTTGTTAAAATGCGTGTTGTTAAGACGTTTCATCCAATTGTAGTTGATGAAATTGATGTAAATCATAGATATATTACTGATACAATATGGAGGTTGTCAGGTCCATTAATTTAGTACAGCCTGGCGTGTCTGTAACAATGTGAATAAATATTATTATATATATATTATATATATATATATATATATATATATATATTGGGCCATAAATAGATGTGACGAAGGATTGAAACAAGTGAAATGTCCTAGATGAGTTTGTGCCCATCCTGTACATGCCGATAAGAATAGGTTGCTCGATCAAGATGTGAGGAATAGACGCGATACTCTTCTTTGGTTTTGTTTGTTATAGATTCTTTTGCGAGTAAGTAAATTACTCAGAGAATGGAAATGTTGTGACGTGACAAATAACTGCTCTGGAATGTCGCCATGGATAATTTGGCAAACACATTCCTTGAAACTACTGCGTAACAAAACATTTTTGTTAATGATTATTGAAGAGATTAAACATTACTTAATTTATTACAAATATTTATAAATTTTAACAGAACATAATGTTGTGTAATATAATAGCATATTAGCAAACTTCAATTTGTAGTCGTAGCTTCCTTCCTGCACTTAAGCCTTACAAGTTTAACACATCTTCAAATTCTGTAAATTTCAGTTTCTTAATCTATTCTGTCTTTTCCGAAAATGTTAGTATTGTATACATATACTAATTCAACTGTTTTCATTGCTTACTTATAGGTGGCTTCAATCGCTGGACCAGAATGGAGGCTGGAGTCTCCATGACGACCCGAGAAATGATTGATTGTGATTGGCTGATGATATCGATATCACCATGATGATGTGGGCAGGAAGAGGTCCCGGTTCCTGACATCTGACTTTTATTCAATACGGATATATTGTTTAATTCCGAGATAAGGGAACGGAATAATACGTTGGAAGAAAAGAAAGCAGCAACTGTTTTAAAAGGACTTGATCTTTTATTCTTCTTACTCTTTTCTTTCAATGGTGATGGTAGATACGCCTTCTTTCCTTCACTTGTTATTGGTTTAAAGGTCTCTGTAAAATTCACTTGAAAGATATCTTCTGTTAGTCTGTCTATGGTTGTGTTTATGTGTGCGAAGAGGATTCGATTATTAGGCACCAGAAAGAGAGTTATCAGTAATATAGTACTGGAGTTCTCTAGTGAGTATCACGTCCTGCAACGAGTAGTAACAGACGAGATTAAGATTTTTAGTAGCCTTGCCTCGACCGACACTTCTGGAAGGCTTGTACTGAGTATCACGTTCAGAATTCCAGCCAGACGTCTTCCATTTGAATTTGTAACATTTTCCCCCTGGATCCCCCGTGGCTTTGCCCCGACAGGGCCACCGCCCTTCCGCCAAAAACCAACAGTCAGCCTCGGACGACGACGACATCGACGCCAACGACGTCCACCATCTCCCAGCCCCAGCAGTCGAAAGCAACAACTTCCACCACACCACCCAATATTATGAAGTTCTCGGGAGGGGACTCCGAGATACTCTGCGGGGGAGGACCGGTGGACACTCTGCTACTCTCTTCATGTTGGGGCGGAGCCGGCGGTGGTTCCGGGTCGGATCACTTCCTCGTGGATGGCTCAGCCCACAAACTAGTCATGGATTCCTGTTCGACGACAGATGAAGAATCGGCCACCAAAGCTACGATGGACGCCTTGGACAGCCTTCTGTTGACATCGTCATCCCAGAATTCTCCCCCGGGGTCCAACTCGAATTTCGCGGAACTCAAACCCCTGCCTCCGTTCACCGGCTACACAGGGCACCTCAGCATCAACGGCATCCCCGGACATCACTTCCATGCTATTGCAGCACCTCAATCACCTCAAAGCCCTCATAATACAGTGTCATCATTGGTAGAAACCAACAACAATAACACCCACACCACAAACAACAACACGAACAGTAACGTGATATTTAAGAGTGGTAACAACAACGGGGGAACAACCTTGTACTATACCGTTAGTACAACAGCGGACCAGTCTGTGGTGTCTTCGTCGACAGTCGACGGTGTCTCGGGAGCGATGAAGCCAGAGTTTGTGGACTATAGCCTACTTCCGCCAGAAATAGAGGATATCGCAGCTATTATAGGCTCCGCTATTGCAGATACAACAGTGCCGAATGTTGACGGTCTAGTGGGCCCTGGAGAGGACCCAGGGGCGTCTAGGGAGAGTTGGATGGACTTGGATGCGTGGATAGACACTGCATGTGGGGAAAATAATGTGCAAAACGGTAGCAGTAGCGGGAAAGCCATTATCTCTGCGGAGTCCTTACAGGAATTCGTTGCGAATTCCCAGTTCGTCGTGAGTGCATCTCCCGAAGACTCCGGCTCAACGGGTCCTTCTTCTACGTTGCAGAGTCTACTGGCCCAAGGACTTCAGCAACAGAACTTCACCCAACAGGCGGCGATGCTGTTGAAGAGGGAGCCGTCGACGACGAGCACAACCACCTACCAGCAACCTCATCACATGCCCCTCCTCCAAAGTCGGCTTCAAAACGGTCCTCCTTCCTTACCAAACGGCGCTATGAAGCCTGAGTCCTCGACATATCTGTCGGAATGTCCGTCCCCGTCCTCATCAACCTCGTACCTGAATAGCAAAGACATGATGCTCCCCCACACCACGACTGGGAGTCCTCCTGGGCATGTGGTCAGCACTACTGACAACGCACTTCTCATGAACGGAGGGCGCTACCAGGGTGTCCAGCAGAGTAGGAATCGAGCAGGGTACAGCCACATCCGTGGCTTGAAAACTGGGGGGATACCGTCTCCGGAGCTGCTGGTGAATGGCAGCTCTCTGGAAAGCTTGGTCACCGCGAGCGGGCTTGTACACGGGAACTACCCTCACACGACTGCAGCCACCACGACAACGCCCTCACCCAGCAAGAGCAAGAGCAGGAGTAGATCCAGTCGAAAACAGCACGGCGGCGGCGGGGGCGGCGGTGGAGGTGGCGGGGGCGTCGTGTTCGCGGCAGACGGAACAGCAGGCATGATGGGTAAAGAAAAGCCCGTCCACCGATGCACAATTTGTAACAGGGGTTTCCTCAATAAGTCGAACATTAAGGTACATTTACGTACCCACACCGGCGAAAAGCCCTTTAGGTGCGAGGTATGTGGCAAAGCCTTCCGCCAGAAAGCGCACCTCATAAAACACCAACAAATACACAAACGAGTTGGCAGAGACTGACGATTTTTGTTAAGAACTCTTCACAGAGAGAACTGCGACAAGCTGATGTTATGGTTGATGTGTGTTTTATTTTGCCCGTATTCTAGTGCTAAAGATGGAAACTGAGTGACAATTATTGTTTTATGTGGATTAAACGAAGGACACTGGTACATAAGAATTGTTTTAATGCCACTGTAAGATCTTGGAGTAAAGGGTGCGGCAAAACATTCTCCCTAATTTAAAGTTTAAATAAAAAAACAGATGGATCAAAATAAGGAAACTGTATTAATATGAATGGTATCTAAACAGTGGGGAATTTAGGTTTACGCGCGTTGCCATAGCGATATCAAATGACTTGCGCAAAACAACAAGAATTGAATAGGAAACTTTATTAATATGAATGGTATCTAAACAGTGGGGAATTTAGGTTTACATGCGTTGCCATAGCGATATCAAATGACATGCGCAAAACAACAAGAATTGAATAGGAAACTTTATTAATATGAATAGTATCTTAACAGTGGGGAATTTAGGTTTATATGCGTTGCCATAGCGATATCAAATGACATGCGCAAAACAACAAGAATTGAATAGGAAAATTTATTTATATGAATGGTATCTAAACAGTGGGGAATTTAGGTTTACGCGCGTTGCCATAGCGATATCAAATGACATGCGCAAAACAACAAGAATTGAATAGGAAACTTTATTAATATGAATGGTATCTAAACAGTGGGGAATTTAGGTTTACATGCGTTGCCATAGCGATATCAAATGACATGCGCAAAACAACAAGAATTGAATAGGAAAATTTATTTATATGAATGGTATCTAAACAGTGGGAAATTTAGGTTTACGCGAGTTGCCATAGCAATATCAAATGACATGCGCAAAATAACAAGAATTGAATAGGAAACTTTATTAATATGAATGGTATCTAAACAGTGGGAAATTAAGTTTTTTATGCGTTGCCATAGCGATATCAAAGGAAGTGCGTAAAACAACAAGAATTGAATAGGAAACTTTATTAATATGAATGGTATTTTAACAGTGGGGAATTTTCAGTTTTTGAATAACGTGTCTCTCAAGTGGTATCCTTTACTATGAATGCATTGTTGAATGCGACTTCGGAAATTCTGCGTCACTCTAACTACCATTTCTTGAGGAATAAGACCAATTTCTTCCTGTATTGCATTTCTTAGGTCTGGCAAAGTCCTCGGCCGATGTTTGAACACCTCAGCCTTAAGTTGCCCCCAGTGAAAAAAAACCCAGGGTGCAAGGTCTGGTGATCGTGCTGGCCAGGGGACGTCGCCACGTCAGGAAATTAAGCGTCCGGGAAACATATGTCTCAGGATTTGGAGAGAAATCTGAGCTGTGTGAGGTGGCTCCGTCCTGCTGAAACCATACCTGGTCAATCTACAGCGCATTGAGTCTTGGTGCCGAAAAATTGTTGATCATAAAAGAGTACCGCTGAGAATTTACTGTCACAGTAGCACCATCCTCTTCAAAAAAATAAGGACCAAGTATCCCGACTCTTGCAACCGCGCACCATAAAGTAACACGGTCGTTATGTAGAGGTTTTCCCATGAAGTTTACGAGGGTTCTGTCCACTCCAATATCGGAAATTTTGATGATTAACGCATGTAAACCTACATTTCCTACTGTTTAGATACCATTCATATTAATACAGTTTCCTTATTTTGATCCATCTGTTTTTTATTTAAACTTTAAATTAGGGAGGATGTTTTAACTCAGCCTTTATTATCAGCAATATTTTATGTTTATATAAGGTACACGTACCAAATAACGCCACCTTAACACTTCAGTCACTTTTGCTCTGAAAATAAGTTGTGTACAAACACGAAAATTATGAAATAAAAACTGTAATCTTATCTTTACAAAATAGCACAATGAAAATGGATATATTATATACCGAACAAGAATTAGAACTCAAATAGGAAAACTTTGTAAACTGGCGTTATTAGGAACAGGTTGTCCAATTAACGCCACCTATTTTCTAGTAACCTATACACTTATAATTGTTAATGAATTATTTTACCTAAGCAACACAAATTGCACTAAGCGACTAAATTTGAGTTTCTGTTAATAAAAAATACAAAATCACTCAATACTAATGAAAGATTCTTGATCTGAAACTGAAACACCAGATGGATTAGGAAAATATGTTTTCCAGTGACTCCTTACTTAAAAAAAAGAGACAATGTGACAAAGTAGAAAGTTATTAAACACAAAAGCATTTACCTTAGTTTAATATGAATGTTTTCCAATAAGTAAAGCAAAAAAATTAAGTTATGTAAAATAAAAAAAAATTAAGAGTTCGATAAGCATTTGAACCAATATCATCACTGCACATTCTGAACATTTGTAAGTTGAAAGCTTAGTGATTTTCCTGACGTTTTCACACTGATACTGTACTGTCAGCCTTAGTACTAACATAACCTAAAATTTTGTCTGTAGACCTTTAACGCTACATGGCGTTAAAGCGGTACTGAGTACTTGATAACATGACATGCCTGTTTCTCTAACATTTTCAAATTTTATAGATAGCAAATACTTTCTATACATAGAAGAATGTTTAAGGATCTCGAAAATATATAGTTTAATATAGTTATTTGCTCAACACACAAAATAAAATATTGCCTCTTACCTTGATACAAGAACAGCCATTCACTACCAAGACACAACAGGAAAATGATGGAATATAATGTCACTCGTAAATGTCAGCGGACAGCTAGTAACTCATTTCATTACTAGATTTCAAGCGAATGCAGGCTACAGTAGTCCAAAACTTGTGTCGTTAACAAATTTTAATAGGGTGGCTTTAAAGGTATACATGGCGTTATTTGGCTCAGGGACCTTATTCTAAACAAATTTTGAACATTTCAGTTCATGATTATTTTCCTCTTATGGAAATGTCACCAACAGGAAGCAAGTATTAATTCTTAACGCAATTTCATTCAACTGAGCACAATGAAATTATTTTACATGAAATATGTGTTGCAATTTAATATGGTAACAGTTCAGGGTTATATTTTACATTGGCAAACACATTACCTTTCATATCAGGTGGAAATGTATAATTTATTTACTAATCCTGCGTATTTTTGGATTTAACCTATGCAATATTTTAGTAAAATTTTGAAAAAGAGTGTCGTATGTGCTAATGTGAGAATGTGGTTATGTTCTTTGAAATTGTATAAGAATAATAATGAAATTATTTGAATAATCGAAACTACAAAAACGGTTTTTTTTATACAAGGAAAAATTTCACTTTTAGAATGTTTATTCATACACCTTTATCCAGTCATTTAAGTTGATGATATTTTAGTGTAACGAAAAAACGAATTGAAGGAAGAAAATGAAAGTTATGGTCTTGCATATTTTTCCTTGATAGGGAGATCAAGAGCATATTTTTAAACAAGATTTTCAGGTAAAATAAAAAATATGGAAATTATATACTTATAGGTACCTAGTATTTTATATTTTTCGCCATGGTTATCAGCAGATATTGTATTCAATATCTTCTGTTTTTCATCACCTTTCAACTTTCACGTGGTACCTACATAACAGTCAACTTACAAGATATACAGGGTGTTCTGAAAAAAGTTCTAATATTTAAAGAGGACGTAATGTGCATCAAAATAAGAAATAGAACTCCTATAAACATATGTCCTAAAATTAATATCTTCTGAGAAATAAACAAATGTTTACCATTACTGCAAGAACAGCATATCTTCCATTGTGAGCTCTTTGGCAAGAAACAAAACATGCTTCTATCACAGTCTAGTATATACAGTCTCGAAGCTCAATACGTAGTAAATATGCAAACATTAGATAGTTGCTCACCACTAGGATCGTTAATATCGCCTCATTACAGGCAATGCAAAATAGAGCCGTCACAGTCTATTGTTTCTAGCACCCTCAAAACTCAAGCTTCGTGACTGCATATAGTAGACTGTGCTTCTATTCAACAGATACGAACTATTAGGTCTACATATTGAAAAACGGTTACATTCTGTTTTCTCATTTGTTTCTTGCCAAAGAGTTCACAGTGGAAGAGATGCTGTTCTTGCAGCAATGGTAAACATTTTCTCATTTCTCAGAAGATATTAATTTTCGGACTCTTTATAGGACTTTTATTTCTTGTTTCCATGGATACTACCTCCTCTCTAAATTTTGGAATCTGTATATTAAATATATGAAACCATAATTTTGTATTTACTTACTTTTGTGCAATATTTAGAACGTTGTGCTAAAAATTACAACGCAATCTATCTGAAATACAAGAATAATAGAATCTTTACATTCAAATATTGAATGCTATTTTATCTACGAGTTAAAACATGTGTGTTTGTAGCTCGGTTGAGTATTTCAGATGAAAAGGATGAAGTACTTTCTCAGAATTTCAAAAATAACTTTCCTTTCCTTCGGAGTTTAATTTTCTCATTCCTTGAGCATTACATTAAATTCTTATGCATTTATGAACTCTTAACTTCAAGGGCCTTGATTACTCTATCACTTATCTAACTTATTGTACAATATATTCAACAGCAAGCTTTATATTACATTTCTGGTTTACGCAAACGGGTACAAGTAATTGAAAATAACATGTTATTACGGTTGTGATGTAGGCTATAACATTCAATGTAATGGACAACAGAATTGCTACGAAAGGTAATGAGTTGTACTGTATAGAGTAATGTTAACATTTGTTTGAAAAGAATTACAGTGGCTGTAAACTTGAATGAAGAAATAACATCATGTGACAGGTAATTTAAGATGATTTGTTATGGTTATGAACTGTTTGATCTGGAAAACAGGCATCTACATCTCAGTTATTACTGGAATGGATCTCTATTAATTCAGGCTTAGGTTTTTTTATTCACAGACGATACTTTACTCACGAATTCACAACAGTAAATAAAAGTGGACAAAGAGTACAATCTCGTCTGTGAATACGATTTGATATATTTAATAAAAACCCATGAAATATACATATATTGTTGTATTCCTTGTGTAATGAAATAAAATGTTGTAACAGGTGCAATTAATATCGGTATCTCTTTTATATTTACAAATACTACATGCATTGCACAATTCAAGACAACGTACGTGTATGTGTTTTGTTATTAATTACAACTAAAAAAAATATATAAAATGTGGCGGTATTACAAACTATGAATTGTCCAAAGCAAAGATGGTCGTGATTTGCATGGGAACAATGCCTGCAGGGCTCTGATCATATGAATTTACAGACGGCGATGTGAGTTCCAAGCAATCTCAGGTTAACCAAAGAGAAATAAACCTACAATACCGACTACATCATCATAATTCCTAAAAATAAGAATTCTGACATTTTTCATTACAATAAAAATAAAGACTACTTATGAAAATAAACGAAGCAAGTAGGCTAATTTGATATTTCATATCACTTACATTTATTGTCGTGGCTTATTGTACATAATCGAGCATTTTTCAAATTTGATTAATGGTTACTTTGGATAGAATCTTGAAAAGATGTGTAACAAAGACGAAAATATTAAGAAATCAAAATGTAATTAAAAATTAATCGTGGCAATTGCGAAATATTTAATTTTGTCATATAATTCTCCTGAAGATTTTGTCACACATAACACATATCCAATATGATTCCAGAAAATTATATTTACAAACCGTCGTTGATTTTATGAAACCTCCTATGTAACAGTATAGAAAGTAATTTTTCAGAAGGAAGAACAAATTAATTAAAAATCCATGAGTGCACAAAAGAATATAAAGTAATTAGGCAGAAAACTTTAGTCAATATGGTGAACATAAATGACATCATCGAGGATTAGTGTAGCCCAACTGATATTTAATTACTTTTATGCTCGACCATGCCGAAATGTAGTAATTATACACCTGGTAGCAGTCCTTTAATGGACCTCATTAAAGTACACCTATTCATTAAAGTTCAGGTGTTCCACCAATCAGAAAATAACATTGTAGCAATATGAAAGCGCAAGTATCGATTATTCTCGGATATGCAATCGAAAGACAACGATAAATCAATAAATCACCTATATTGAAATAAAGTCAGTTCTGTTACTATAATAATTAGCGTTAATTGTAAATAATATTCAAATAAATTCAACTTGTCATCTCGTTTTTCAATGTCTAATTCAATTTCAAGGTTATATAAAGATTAATGTTTATTTTACGCTCTAGATTATATCTAGGTCAATGTCGATATTTGATTCTCGGAAAAAATCAATACTTTCGCGTCTGTGCACATCTCAGAATTTACGAGTTACTGCATAAGGTCAGTTCCGCTCCCCAGCCAGATAAGAATAACATAAATACTTATGAATAATTTCAAGTTAGAAATATGGTCGAGCATAAAAAGTCGTATGAAACTTGACTATAATGGTAATTAAGACGCTCGTATGAAAATTGTGAAACTCGCGTCTTAATTACTACCATTATAGGCTCGTTACATAATGTACTATTTTCTTCCTTTTGAAAAATTATTTTCTGTACTGTCACATAGGAGGTAACATAAAAACAACGACGAAATTCTTCCCCATGTTATGTGTAACACAATAACCTGAATAGCAATCGTTATTAAATAACAAATTATATCATAAAATATACTTTCGCATTGAAATAACATGAAAATATACTGTGAATACGTGTCTTCGCATAGCCACGACAATAATGGAATCAAATATCAACCTTCATTAAATTGAACAACTGTGAACATCTGATAAATTCATATAATTTGTACATACATGAAAATTATTTTAATTTATGTTTGATGTATAGTTGTCACCTAATTATATTTTAGTTGCTAGAGTGATTTTTTTTCTTGTTAGCTTTAAGATGGTCACTTCAAATGTCTCTGTTGTTAAATATGAAAAAAACAAATACAACGAATTTTCACTTTGTTGTGGATGGAATATATTTTTGTAAAAAAAAAATATATATGTGTATCATAAACATTTATAAAAGAACTATTGTTAACTTTTGTTATGAGTTTCTTGCTGTTTTCGTCTTCCACAAATAACGCAAAGTTGACTATTGTTGAAACTAATTGTTTTCAACTCGCTTCAACAAACATTTTCAGGCTATTTAACCTTGGTGTGAATTATTGTGCTCTTTAAGGTGCGATGAATTCATATAAACTGATATGCAATAATTACGGATAGATATCTTTCACATTAGCAATTAAATTATTGAACACAATTTAAAGAAATATATATGTGAAATGTGGGTCATTTTTATGGACTTTCCAACACAACTTAAAAAATTATGTAATTTACAAATACTTTTATTTATTTTTGCTTTGGTTCAGTTCTATTTTTCTTTAATGAAAGTTTAAAAGCGCTTAAGAACTAAACCATTTATCAATTTTGCTACTACTGAACTTCCAAGTCTACTTTTACTATTAGTTCTCTTAAATAAAATAGATTATAGTATACAAAATAAATACACATACTTTAAGTGTCGTGTTATATTTGTAGTTTTGATGTACAATCAATAAATATGTAAGATATTTACAAACCTAAGAAATACATTAGATGAAATTTATTTCTTCACTGCCGTAGAAGTGGGTAAAGTCAATCAGTGGGTGTAAAATCGATCATTTACGTTTTTTATTGAAAATTATATATTTTCTCAGTTGCTTGTTAAAATTTTGTTATGCTGACTTCATTGCCTGACATTGCAAATGTAAGCGAGAGGGACAACAAAAAGCCTGCGAATGTCAACAATGGGAACACTGTGTAATTACCGTTGAAGTGAAAACTGTCATTTTCAACTTTTATTCTTAAATGAAAACAAAGTCTTACAAACTCTAAATTATAGTCAGCAGTGAAAGGAGACAGGAAGTATACGTAAGTACTTTTCGTTGAAATAATAGTTTTGCAGTTCGTAAATGTTAGTATTGAAGCTCATTATTATAAGGAAACTTGTACCTTTGTAGGTTTAAGTCGATCATGCCATCGACCTACTCGAAACAGATAGGACCAGCAGGAAGAATAAATTGTTCACCGAAATACCTCCAACTAACACTTATAAACAGAAAAGTGTCATAGTATAGCTTATATTGATGGGATAGTGGGGAAAGAGGAAGACGAAATTATGGTGAATTTCTTGCGTAAGAGAAGCACTGCCAAAGGAACATATTTTGTACACCCCTCTGTACGTGACTATGGGAACAACGTAGTTTCTAAAGTGACATGAGGAGGGGAAGATTTCAAATAACATCTGATATAAACCTAAGCAATGTTGAATTACATTTTAGATTATAATTGAAGGGTGGTATTTCAATGTAAATTTTGAATTATTAAGTCTTTGTTTGTCGGTATGTGAAGTATTAAAATGTGTCTTTATGTTTTATAAGTTGGAAATCATAGTCACGATTGTACAGTGGAGACCTATAGCCCTAATTGTATCTAATAGTATGATCACAGTAAAAAAAGATACACTATATAATGCTATAGGCATATATTGAAGATTATTATTGTTTTTACACCCCTTATAACAAATAAAATATATGTAATAAACTTAATTTGTTTTTTAAAAACATAAACAGTGATCGACTTTACTCCGCAATATTTTAAAATCGATCTTAAACTAAAAATTCAATGGTGATCGACTTTACCCTATTTAAGCAGGTAACTTCGATCACAAGTCAAATAAAAAAACAGTTTTTATAGATTGTAATTCAATTCTTGTAACGTGCCTTCATAAGTGAAGGATATGACGACAAAATGCTATTTTCTGAGGAACTTCGCTCCATTGCATAACCTCAATATCATTTAAAAATTGCAAAATTTTGATCGACTTTGCCCTCTTTTACGGTATACAGTTGATGATAAATTTAAATTTGGACTATGGTCAGGAGATAGATTTGCTGTCAATGGTCATGGTAAAATAAACGAATGTTAAAATATTTCCTACTGGACTGTAATTAAATGAAACATAAAATTTAATATTTTCTTTGGTCACTTCCTGAACTTCAATAATTTATATCTGTACATTTTTCCTTTCATTCCTTGGTGTTTAGTTAAGACTGGAAGCGACAACAGAGAGTGGCTGACGTATTTCACGACATTTTTATACATTTAGTTTGATCGATAACCTTTATTTTAACTGTTTTCCGTCCAATCACATGAAATTCTGTAATTATTGCGTAAAAATGTAAGTTTTATAAACTGAAAACAAATGTGGTTCTGTTGCAAAGTTATTATGTTATGTCTTGTATTTGTTTGTAGTTGATCCTCTTTGTAAATTTTAATTAGATATATAATATTTGAGTACAAGTTTTCATATATTTAATTTCCTTGAACAGTATTTCCTTTATATTAATCCTTAACCCTAACATATATGTAGTTATAATTTTACTTTCACAGTTTAAAAATAATGTGAACAATTTCAACAAGTAAATACTATGAACATGTTAATAATATATTTAATTAATCATGGTTCCTAAGGTAAAATTTGTAACTTTATCATTTACATGATTTAAATCAAACTCTTACATGAAGGGTTACCTGATACAATATATTCTCCTAAGGTTTCAGGTCATTACGTCTAAGGACTAGGTCTAATAAAACATGAAGTCTAATAAAAGAAAATGTCCAATAACAACTCAGGTCTAAAAGAAAAATGTCTAGTGCCTAAATGTCTAAATAAAATTTAAGTGTAATGTGTAAATGTCTAAATAAAATTTACGTATAATGTGTAAATGTCTAAATAAAATTTACGTATAATGTGTAAATGTCTAAATAAAATTTACGTATAATTTGTAAATGTCTAAATAAATTTACGTATAATGTGTAAATCTCTAAATAAAATTTACGTATATCTCTAAATAACATTTACGTATAGTGTAAATGTCTAAATAAAATTTACGTATAATGTGTAAATGTATAAATAAAATTTACGTATAATGTGTAAATGTCTAAATAAAATTTACGTATACTGTGTAAATGTCTAAATAAAATTTACGTATAATGTGTAAATGTCTAAATAAAATTTACGTATAATGTGTAAATGTATAAATAAAATTTACGTATAATGTGTAAATGTCTAAATAAAATTTACGTATACTGTGTAAATGTCTAAATAAAATTTACGTATAATGTGTAAATGTCCAAATAAAATTTACGTCTAATGTGTAAATGTCTAAATAAAATTTACGTATAATGTGTAAATCTCTAAATAAAATTTACGTATAATGTGTAAATGTCTAAATAAAATTTACGTATAATGTGTAAATATCTAAATGCAATTTACGTATAATGTGTAAATGTCTAAATAAAATTAAGTATAATGAGTAAATGTCCAAATAAAATTTACGTGTAATGTGTAAATTTCTAAATAACATTTACGTATAATGTGTAAATTCTAAATAAAATTAAGTATAGTGTGTAAATGTCTAAATAAAATATACGTCTCATGTGTAAATATCTAAGTAAAATTTACGTATAACGTGTAAATGTCTAAATAAAATTAAGTATAATGAGTAAATGTCCAAATAAAATTTACGTCTAATGTGTACATATCTAAATGCAATTTACGTATAATGTGTAAATGTCTAAATAAAATTAAGTATAATGAGTAAATGTCCAAATAAAATTTACGTGTAATGTGTAAATTTCTAAATAACATTTACGTATAATGTGTAAATTCTAAATAAAATTAAGTATAGTATGTAAATGTCTAAATAAAATTTACGTCTAATGTGCAAATGTCTAAATAAAATTAAGTATAATGAGTAAATATCTAAATAAAATTAAGTATAATGAGTAAATGTCCAAATAAAATTTACGTCTAATGTGTAAATATCTAAGTAAAATTTACGTATAATGTGTAAATGTCTAAATAAAATTAAGTATAATGAGTAAATGTCAAAATAAAATTTACGTCTAATGTGTAAATATCTAAGTAAAATTTACGTATGATGTGTAAATGTGTAAATAAAATTAAGTATAATGAGTAAATGTCCAAATAACATTTACGTGTAATGTGTAAATTTCTAAATAACATTTACGTATAATGTGTAAATGTCTAAATAAAATTAAGTATAATGAGTAAATGTCTAAATAAAATTTACGTCTAATGTGCAAATGTCTAAATAAAATTAAGTATAATGAGTAAATATCTAAATAAAATTAAGTATAATGAGTAAATGTCCAAATAAAATTTACGTCTAATGTGTAAATATCTAAGTAAAATTTACGTATAATGTGTAAATGTCTAAATAAAATTAAGTATAATGAGTAAATGTCCAAATAAAATTAAGTATAATGAGTAAATGTCCAAATAAAATTTACGTCTAATGTGTAAATATCTAAGTAAAATTTACGTATAATGTGTAAATGTCTAAATAAAATTAAGTATAATGAGTAAATGTCCAAATAAAATTTACGTCTAATGTGTAAATATCTAAGTAAAATTTACGTATAATGTGTAAATGTCTAAATAAAATTAAGTATAATGAGTAAATGTCCAAATAAAATTTACGTCTAATGTGTAAATATCTAAGTAAAATTTACGTATAATGTGTAAATGTCTAAATAAAATTAAGTATAATGAGTAAATGTCCAAATAAAATTTACGTCTAATGTATAAAGTTCTAAATAAAATGTATGTATAAGTCTCAAATAATTTTGACAATACTTACTAAAAAGTTGATATTGTTACGATAATGAACATACGTTTCCTTAGTAATATGGTACCTTGTCAGTTTGAGAAATGTTTTAGCAAAATGAATACATATACTATTAATTCGCATAAAGGTAAACAAAGTATTCTTCATAAGAATTTTGACTACCACTGAAGATTAAGAAGTAGATCCAGCAATAGGATCTACTGGAGATGTTCACTCAGAGACGCTTGCAATGGTACTTGTGTCACCAATGAGAACTTGGATAACATTCAAGTCTACAAAGTGTGGAATGTATTCAATCTTGTATTAAATGAGCTCCAAAGAACTATAAATAGTGTTGAAGGATGGCACACAAAATTTAAAATAAATGTTATATTTTATCATGCATCCATAGCCCATGGAAGTTTTTAGAATATAATTTAATTTGTAAATCTCCTCGCCATTCGTGAGCTACCACAAGGGACAAAGAGTACTTAACCATATAAATGTTTACATGTTCAGTGAACCATTAATTTTGTTTTGACAATGAAACTCCTACAAGTGCATAGCTGCAAATACATTTTGTGATTGGTGGAAATATACCTAGTTTTAGAGAGACAAGTGTTACAAACACGTAAAGAATGCTGATAATAAGAACAGACCAAGTAAATAATAATGAAGTGCTCATAACAAGCTCCTGGCAGAACATGGAAGAGTTCAGCATCCCGCAAAGAAATTGTACAAAATTAATCAATGGCAAGTAGAGAGAATGGTAACATGTTACCAGCAGTATAAAGATCGTGGAGAAATTGATTTGTACTTGAGAACTTTACGCTACAGGCTGAAATTCTAGGCTGTACCAGAAGATGAAAATAAAGATTATTAGTATATATTTTCATTGCTAAACTACTTCAACATTAGGCCTACTGTATTTTATTCCTGAGTTATATGTAATAAACAATAATATACAGGTAACAGATGTATTGTTATAATTTAGGCATAGCAGTATTAGATGTCATCGCAAGTTAGACTATGTAGTATTAGACATTTTTGTAAACTGGACTAGATTGTATTTGACTTGGTTCCAAAGACAAAATGTCAATAGACTTACAAAATTAGACCTTCTGTGGTTAGACTTAAATCCTTAGACATACTGACTTCTAACCTTTCCTAAGTAAAGGAGCTTTGACTTCATATTAATCATGAAGAATTTCCACTTACATAATAGGATATGATTTTAAAAAGTTACAAACATTTCCAGTAAATTATATCCACCAAAATAAATAAAATAATTTTTGATAAATGTGTGTCAAAATCAAAACTCTCCAAGTTGCAGAAGATTCCTCCATTTGGCGGAACACTAGAATAAAACTAACACAGTGAATTTGAAAAACAAAACATTTCATTTTGTTGTGCTTACATCTTACGCCAGGATGGGAAGACGTCATTCAAAACCAATTACTTCAACATTAGGCCTACTCAGTTATATGTAATAAACAATAATATACAGATAACAGACGTGTTGTTATAATTTAGGCATAAAAGTATTAGATGTTATTGCAAGTTAGACTATGTAGTATTAGACATTTTTGTAAACTGAACTAGATTGTATTTGACTTGGTTCCAAAGACAAAATGTCAATAGACTTACAAAATTAGACCTTCTGTGGTTAGACTTAAAATCCTTAGACCCACTGACTTCTAACCATTCCTAAGTAAAGGAGCTTTGACTTCATATTAATCATGAAGAATTTCCACTTAAATAATAGGATATGATTTTAAAAAGTTACAAACATTTCCAGTAAATTATATCCACCAAAATAAATAAAATAACTTTTGATAAATGTGTGTCAAGATAAAAACTCTCCAAGTTGCAGAAGATCCCTCCATTTGGCGGAACACTAGAATAAAACTAACACAGTGAATTTGAAAAACAAAACATTTCATTTTGTTGTGCTTACATCTTACGCCAGGATGGGAAGACGTCATTCAAAACCAATTACTTCAACATTAGGCCTACTCAGTTATATGTAATAAACAATAATATACAGATAACAGACGTGTTGTTATAATTTAGGCATAAAAGTATTAGATGTTATTGCAAGTTAGACTATGTAGTATTAGACATTTTTGTAAACTGAACTAGATTGTATTTGACTTGGTTCCAAAGACAAAATGTCAATAGACTTACAAAATTAGAACTTCTGTGGTTAGACTTAAAATCCTTAGACCCACTGACTTCTAACCATTCCTAAGTAAAGGAGCTTTGACTTCATATTAATCATGAAGAATTTCCACTTAAATAATAGGATATGATTTTAAAAAGTTACAAACATTTCCAGTAAATTATATCCACCAAAATAAATAAAATAACTTTTGATAAATGTGTGTCAAGATAAAAACTCTCCAAGTTGCAGAAGATCCCTCCATTTGGCGGAACACTAGAATAAAACTAACACAGTGAATTTGAAAAACAAAACATTTCATTTTGTTGTGCTTACATCTTACGCCAGGATGGGAAGACGTCATTCAAAACCAATTACTTCAACATTAGGCCTACTCAGTTATATGTAATAAACAATAATATACAGATAACAGACGTGTTGTTATAATTTAGGCATAAAAGTATTAGATGTTATTGCAAGTTAGACTATGTAGTATTAGACATTTTTGTAAACTGAACTAGATTGTATTTGACTTGGTTCCAAAGACAAAATGTCAATAGACTTACAAAATTAGACCTTCTGTGGTTAGACTTAAAATCCTTAGACCCACTGACTTCTAACCATTCCTAAGTAAAGGAGCTTTGACTTCATATTAATCATGAAGAATTTCCACTTAAATAATAGGATATGATTTTAAAAAGTTACAAACATTTCCAGTAAATTATATCCACCAAAATAAATAAAATAACTTTTGATAAATGTGTGTCAAGATAAAAACTCTCCAAGTTGCAGAAGATCCCTCCATTTGGTGGAACACTAGAATAAAACTAACACATCGAATTTGAAGAACGAAACATTTCATTTTGTTGTGTTTACATCTTACGCCAGGATGGGAAGACGTCATTCAAGACCAATTAATGACTTCCAAACATTATTGTACTCGTACATCAGAGGACTGTGAATGCTGACGACAGATTCGTGAACAACCGAGGGATTATATGACGTACAGACAGCGCAATGGATATCTGGAGAAGGGAAACAAGCCGCAACCTGTCCCCACCCACGGGGAGGTAAAAGCATGTGACCTTGATTGTTTATATTCTGCAGATATCCATTGCGCCACTCCTATGTGACGAAGAACTAAACATTGTGCAGAAATAATGACATCACATAAAGCACTTGTTTTAGGCATAAAAGAATAATGTCTTATAGCTCCGTAGATATTGACTTTTGAACTCTTTTGTAGTTTTCTTTGCTGCATACTATCTATTAATGTTTGTTACTCTTTTCAATAACATGATTACTGAAGAGAATTATGAGCTTAAATTTAATTTTAGTTTGCGATATCATCTATCACAATATTCTACTTAAAATGAAAATAATGGCGAAAAATGAAGAAAGTACAGTTTTTTTTTCTTATTATGTTAATAATTATTACATTTCATCCTCTAGCTCAGTGATGTCAAAGCAAGTGCATTTTTCGACCTTGACGTCGTGCGCGGGCAGCAAGCGCAACGTATGGAAAGAGGAAGGGTTGTGTATATGAATAAGCAGCCTGTTGGATTAAGAAAACAGTGGTGTACAAACTTCAAACGGAACGTGAAATTTTATGTCGTTATTTTTATATGGCTTCTTTCTGTTTAATATTATCTATATTGTCTGTAAAACAAAAGTACTAACACTGATTTCTTAATATTGCACTTATGTTTTAAATCTTAATAACATAATAGAGAGTTAAGAAGGAATATTCACTTAAATTCCATAGTAGTATAATTATACTGTATCAAGTGAATGAAACATATCATTCATAAAGAAAGTGATATTCCAAAGAAAGAGATTGAGTATGACATGGTAAGTTGGAATTGATATTGATGGTATCTTTAGCCTTACAAAAGTAATGAATAAACTAATGAAAACAATATTACAGTACAAAGAAAAGTTACCTAGGTACTGTATATGTTTTAAGTGTAACTAATATTACATAACAAAACTATTATCGCATTATGCTTGTGAGCAACTTCCTATCATCAGAATATTAAATTGTTTTCTAGAAATCTGCTCAAGCTATAGAGCTGACATTTTTACAACACATGGGCACGTATCTTTTGCTTGTGATGTAACAGTAGTTGCTTTGTTAATTCATTTCCTTACAAACAATTTCCATGCGAATATTTTCGAAATTTTCAATACACTGTCTTGCGTAATACGTATATACGGTATATTAGATTTACGAAAATATTCTGTAAGGCTACTAAATAAATAGGCCCATATCTGAAAATATCACTTTTCTATAAGAAAAGTTGAAAAAATATTTATTTTCAATAAAAAAACAAAACTTGTAAAAAATGAGCATTAAAATTAAAACTTACATTCTTATAATGCACTTATACTTCTCAGGCAAATCTAAAAATTACCATGGATACAGTTTTAATAAGTTCTCTTCCCTTTATCTATTGAATCAGTGCTGGCCATCCCTGTATATAGCTCGACCAAGCGGCATATACTATCTCCTTCGTCTGTCTCTTTCCTTTCCGCTGTAAAGCGCTCAGACTCCCCTGAGCTCTAAAGCGCGCGCTTGCTCCTATGGGCATCAATTGACATACCTGCTCTAGCTTCATAATATGGTTTCATTTTATAGGTATTTGAGAGCTCTTAAAACTGTATCACGTGACTTCTATATAGTGTTATAGAGAAAAATGAAATTGCAAAAAATTAAAAAAAATGCTCCCTGAAGCTACAGAGACGAACCCCGTTCTAATTCAAAACATTCATCATTTTTAGTTATCACCCCATATAATGAAATGTGGTCAAAACATACCTTGTGTGAGTTGAGAGAAATGTTTTTTTTTTATGCTGTTTTCTCGACTTTAAAATTTTAAGCAGTTTATTGAATATAGAAAGTTTGTTGCACAACACTAATTGTCAGAATGGTCTGAAACTTCCCACATAAGTCAACTAAATCTTGATAAATAAAATTTAATTAGCATTTGTATGAAATATTAGTATTACGTTTCTTCAAGACATATTCATATTGCACTTAGATTAAAATGTGCTATAATAATAATTACATGAAATTAAAAAAAATTATCGTGACTCTGTATGTAGACTGAGCTCAAAAATAATTTTTTCACATAACTTTTTTCATGCTTTGAGCACGTACGAATTTATAATTTTAAACACTTTGTCACAAGCGTTTTAGTGACGTGAATATAAAATGTGTTTTTAAAAATATGATTAAAAACTATTAGTCCTAATGGCACCAAATTTTGTATGCATGATAATGTAGCATATTTGTTGTTTAAAATTAATAAATTTTGGATGAAGATTGTAAAGGTTTTAAAAATCACATAAGCGTCCCCTTAAGAAAGAATACCTCTTTTATATTAATCTAATCATGTATGAAACAATTGAGAACCATAAGTTCATTGTAACAAGTAATCCATCTAGTCCATAATTGCATCTATTATTAGAATTCTGTTGTCGATTTGCAAAACGGGACACGTCCAAAAATAAACTATAATAGACTTAAAAAATTAAAATGTTCATGAATCCTGAATCTATGTATCCATACTTACTGGCTTTTAAGGAATCCGGAGGTTCATTGCCGCCCTCACATAAGCCCGCCATTGGTCCCTATCCTGAGCAAGATTAATCCATTCTCCATCATCATATCCCACCTCCTCAAATCCATTTTAATATTATCTTCCCATCTACGTCTCGGCCTCCCCAAAGGTCTTTTTCCCTCCGGCCTCCCAACTAACACTCTATATGCATTTCTGGATTCCCCATACGTGCTACATGCCCTGCCCATCTCGAACGTCTGGCTTTAATGTTCCTAATTATGTCAGGTTAAGAATACAATGCGTGCAGTTCTGCGTTGTGTAACTTTCTCCATTCTCCTGTAACTTCATCCTTCTTAGCCCCAAATATTTTCCTAAGAACATTATGCTCAAACACCCTTAATCTCTGTTCCTCTCTCAAAGTGAGAGTCCAAGTTTCACAACCATACAGAACAACCGGTAATATAACTGTTTTATAAATTCTAACTTTCAGATTTTTTGACAGTAGAGTGAATGATAAAAGCTTCTCAACCGAATAATAACAGGCATTTCCCATATTTATTCTGCGTTTAATTTCCTCCCGAATATAATTTATATTTGTTACTGTTGCTCCCAGGCTTTTGAATTTTTCCACCTCTTCAAAGGATAAATTTCCAATTTTTATATTTCCATTTCGTACAATATTCTCGTCACGAGACATAATCAAATACTTTGTCTTTTCGGGATTTACTTCCATTGCTTCAAGTAAAATTCCCTTGTTTGCCCTAATCGTTTATGGATTTTCTCCTAACATATTCACGTCATCCGCATAGACAAGCAGCTGATGTAACCCGTTCAATTCCAAACTCTCTCTGTTATCCTGAACTTTCCTAATGGCATACTCTAGAGTAAAGTTAAAAAGTAAAGGTGATAGTGCATCTCCTTGCTTTAGCCCACAGTGAATTGGAAACGCATCTGACAGAAACTGACCTATACGGACTCTGCTGTACGTTTCACTGAGACACATTTTAATTAATCACCGTAAAAAACAGCTTGTTACGAAACCTTCAAATAATATAGATCACGTCTTGATAGATAAAGGGAGACATACTACATAGTATAGTAGACATTCGAACCTTCAGGGGGGGGGGGCAGACTGTAATTTTGACCATTATTTGGTAATTGGAGAACTAAGAAAAAAAAATGCTAATAATAATAATAATGTTATACAATTATATGTGTTTGAAAATCTAACAATAGTGATGATTAAGCGATACATCAATTCGAATCTTAGTTGACGGCTGTACAAACAGGGAACAGATTGTCATTTTTTTTAATTACAAATATACTGTTACCTACTTACACGATTACCTCACTATGAATATTACTTTAATTGCTTTCATTTTCTCAATTGGAACGTGACAGCAAATATGCACCATGAGAAGAATGTAAGCACTAAATTTGATGTCGTGCATTCAGGCAGTTTAGAGCCCGAGAATGTTCAAGTGTTACGAAATGTTGATATGAAATTTGCACACTTTTATATTCAGACCAGCATTTTTCTGGGAACAGTCTGTCTTTAATAAAAACGACGCACAGTTTAGTTGCAACATCACAATTACAGTATTTCCTGCCCATGCTGTACGTTGTTAAATCCATCTCCATACCGGAACTTTCTTTGTGCATGAATCATATTCTCCTGCGTTTCACGAGGAGATGGTATCTCTTATTTTCTACCAAACAATTTCATCATATCTTCCGACATCTTGTTTTAAATAGCACGACCTTAGGGGAAGTCTTAAGGTCATAACCAGAACAAGTACTTGCTTTTCTGAGAAATATTTTCTCATGTGTACAAAAAACGTAACAACAAAATTGTCTTGAATCTCTTAGGGCCGACTGTATAAACCATTTATTCTTAGATCAGAGGTTAAATTGATCCTCGTACTAGCTGAACTTGGGATTTTGTGTTGTATAAAGTCTAATCTGAGATTAATTTGTCTTAAACTAAAGTCAACTTTGACTGAAGAAATTTCTCCGATTAAGTTAGATGATCCAAGTTCAGTTATTTATTTTCTGTTTGAAATATACGAGTGACAGATTGTGCAAATAAAATATCCATTATTATTAATATTAATAGATATGTTAGGTACATTTATATATATATATATATATATATATATATATATATATTTCTTTCAATTTCTTGCCTTAATACACAAACATTCTTATATTTTATAAGGCTCTATCGTGTTCAGCAGTATCAAATAACATAACCTGTAATTATATTATGTTTATAACAACCATTAATTATTCATGGATATGATAGGTACATTCATAAATTTTCAATTAACTGTATTACTGAACGAAAATTATCGTTTTATAAAGCTTTATTATGTTTAGCAGTATCAAACACCATAACATGATAACAACTCGGAGAACAGTCAACCTTCTTCTTATTGTCCGCCATTATTGACAATGCACAAAACAAACCAGTGTCTCCAACAGAGTATACGGGAAGTCGCCAAAAAGTAGTTGTAAAGTCGCTAGATTTCTCATTATCAACAAAGAAAGATTAAATTTTGTCACTATGGGGGTGTTAAAAAGTTCGCTAAATCTCTATTTAAGCAATATAAAAGTTAAAAGAAATTGTCGTTGAAAAAGAGTTAAAGTCGCTAAATTGGTAACATTGAATAAACCTGTACAACATGGTCCGCGCATCACATACTTCACCTGTTTATGCGATGTTGCCAAATCCTTTTCACGTGAACTTAGATTGCATTTGAACCAAGGTAATTTGATCGCAGAAAAGGTTTATACAATAGAAGAAGTGTCTGAACTCGGTTCGCTTTCCGACCTTCGATCAAAATTGATGTTTAGTCAGGGAGGTTTATACAATTTTGCCTTAAAATGCCAGCTTGAGATCAAGTTACTATTGTATATTAGACCCTAACGTTTACGAAGAAGAGTCCTCTTAAAATTTTATCTGTATTTCTGTCAGTAGAAGGTGTATCTTCAATGCAATCTGAAGCAAAAAGAATCCATTATAGCGTATTCCAAGTTAAGAAAATACATTGAGCATATGGGGCTATTCCACCAAATGACCAGTTGCTATAGAAACGCCTTCATACCAGGAAGCTTCTACATTATACAATGCAAGTCCCATAAAACTAATGATTTTTTTCTTAATTTAGAATACTCACATAACTACATATTACCCATAGGCAGCAATAACATGTAAAACGAAATATGAATTCAAGACTACTACTATTTTTTTGTCTACATTTGCGTTAATCTAGTTATTTAAAAAAACTTAAGGATTTTCGATTTATATCAAATGCTAACCAGAACACACACCTTTCAATGGAATCTTTTATAATTATACTAGTGGCTTGTGCAGCAAATGCTGCAAACTAAGTTCGTTAGAAGTTCAAATTAAAATTTTTCAAATTTGTTTCCAATGAAGAATACCAGACATTTTGAACGTTATTTGCTTTCATAATAGTGAAACATACTCCCTCTGAATGCTTTTTATGCCAAATACATTTCCTTGAATCTATCCGTCTTCAGTTCTTGAGTTTCAATGCGAAAACGCAAGTAACAATGTTAGTACGATCAGGGAATTTTTCATGTGGCAGTAATGCGGTAGCTATTTCAGGTCATTGAGGATTATAGGTGAGAGTTAAGAAAATTTCAGGTTCGATTAAACCAAAGAAATATGAAATTAGTTTTAATTTAGTTTTAAGATGCAGCTAAAATAGGAAGCATGACTCATTACTACCAAGGAAAATTAGAGAATCACGCATATAAATATCTACATCACACTGACATTAAATATATTTAAAAAACCCACATCACTTGACTAATAACTATAAAAATATTTCATTTTTAATAACAATATTGTTACCTTACGTAAGTTTTATAGTTTTCAGTAAAAATATATATAGCTGTTACTCAGTAAATTATAGAAATAAAGATCTAATTTAAAATATTCTTTCTGTGCGTCTACTTATATAAAACCTCAAAAGGTTTTACTTTCATATCATCAATATAGTATTAATGTGTGTAATTAGTGGCATTAACTATAATAATATATCATTTTCAATGATAATAATCTCATCAAACAGTCTTAAGTTTTGTAGTTCTTAATATCCAATACACATCTGTACTCGGAAAACTACAGACCAGAGAATCAGACTGTAAATTATTTTTATACGCCATCTGAACTCTAAATATCTCAGCAATCCTGCAGATCATGGCCTTCGTGTAATATTGTTTATTGTAGTGTGTGTTTTGTTTTATTCTGAAAAGCTATATTTCTCAAAACTGACGACAGATGGATTTTGGAAAATAGGAAAATGGACATTTCACTGAAAACTACTATTTTTCTGAAAAACTTTTGGTTCCAAGCTTCAAAATGAGAAGTCATTTATTAAAATCCGCTCAGCCGTTTTCCCGTAATTTCCATTACCAGTTCAAATTATATATTTATATATATACTTTCAATTAAACATTACAAGTTTATATCCAGATTAATAAAAATGAGTGATGCATTTTTTTGGCCAGATACCTGAATTTTTAATTCATGTTATAATCACAGTTTACTATATACAGTTGCGAAGCTTGAGGTGTTTTTTTGCAAATCTCGTGATAAAGCGCTCCAAGCGGTTAGCAACTAGAAACAATAGACTGTCCATGGTCGACTTTGGACTGTGTCGTATTTCTATCGAGTGCTAGCTCGTTGCGTATTTCACATTGATGCTTGTGAAATGTTCGTTATTGGTTATAATGAAAATGTTAATGGCTAAAATATAATAATTGGAATAATAATATGGGACAAGGAGGAGACTTTGTAGTGCTATAAATTGTAGCAACAATAAGAGAAAGAGGCTTTTTCCGATTTCCGAAAGATTCAGAAAGGTTCCTGGGTTTCCACAAGAATGCTGTGCGGAAACAAAACTGTTAATTTGAAGTTCTTTGTGACTGTTAGAATACATTATATCCTTAAATTTCACAACGAAATGTTTCAGTCTAACCGAAAGGACATTAGATACCGGTTAAAGTTCTGTCACTTAGGCTGCTAAATTTCCAGAGAAATAAAGGTTAGGTCTACTTTTTTTTCAGAGGATATATTTTTAATTGTAGCTATTAATTTTGTTATTATTTTTATGTGTTATTTTACTAAAGACGTAGAAAAATTAAGTTTGTTTTAATGAAATTTACTGATCACGTTTTATTTTCAATTCTGGTGGGATTATTATTGCTTAGGCCTACTTTTTTCTTCAAAGGATATGTTTTTAATTATAACTGTTAATTTTGTTGTTATTTTTATTTGTTGCTTTACTAGAGACGTAGAAAAAGTCTGTTACAATAAAATTTATTGATCACGTTTTATTTCCAATTCTGGTGTGATTATTATTGCTTAACCTCATCCCACTTTGTTAGCTACGTAAGCCTACACTACAAGTACCGGTACATGTAAGTTACTCCATTAATTCATATTTCCATTATTATTGTTGTAAAGGGAAATGCAAATTAATATTTATTGGTTTCATAGTTAATTATCGCTATAATCTTGAATGAGTGAAGCTATTATAGTAAATTTCAGTTCGTTTTGCACAAACAAAAATTATATTAACTTATTTCTTGCAGGTATCTTCGAGTTTATGGTGGAATTTAATATACTTCATTAAAATAATAAATTAACTTTATGCATTTAATATTTCAATAATGGAAGGAAGGTGTTAATTTTTTCCAAAAGAGCACGACAACGAAAGTGTAACATATTTTGTCGGCTGCTAGGAGAGAGATCTGAGATGATGAGGCGATAGTAGCGATCCTAGTGGTGGGCAACTACCCATGTTTGCATTTTTACTACATATTGAGCTTCGCGACTGTATATAGTAGACTGTGTTATAATACTTAATGTAATGGTTTCTAGCTCACAACCAGACCTTCTCACAATGAAAAGCACAAAATTATCCTTGTATCTTTGGAATCTTCAATATATTAAGGTAAAATTTGAGGTGTTGTTAGATGTATTACTGGAATATATACTATTAATACTGAAAATATTTTGTCATCCGAAATAATTCGAGCAGTACCTATAAATCTTCGAACCAGGACTGTATTTTGGAAGTAGTAGGAGAGGTTTATCTTCCATCTTTCGACAGTGAATGTGTGGCCTTATTTTATAGCTTCATGCTGACTTTATCTTGAAATCTGACCTCTTATTAACGTGTACTATTGATTATGTTCATAAAGATAGTACGTAGAACCATCTTTGATATATCTGTCCAAATATTAGTTCAGATACGTGTATAACGACTACAGTAATAGTTATAAAATGTGTGATTATTTGAAGTGTCTGTAGATGCCATTTCTTCAGTGTTCAAAATAAGTAGAGCCTATAACCATTGAATTACTTATTAACAAAATCGATTAGAATATTGCTATGAAAAATCAGAGCAAAATATAATTTTTCAACACAAAAATGTTTAAAGTTTTCCCCCAGTGCCAGATTTATTAAAGTTGCAAACTTTTTATAGGAATAGCTGCAATTCCTTTTGCTAACAATACTTAAGAAATAGCAAAATTCTTAATTCGTTTATACTCGTACTTAATAATAATTTACTATTTATACCTATGTTTATCATTAATATTATAAACATACGCAAAATTATCTTATTGTGTCCATTTATTACTGGAAACGTGCTGTTGACTAACATATTAATTAATAAATTAAACACAAATTACGTGGGACAGAAATTTTAAGTTTTGGACTTAAAGGACACTAGAACTGAGTTCTAGGACAAAATGGCAGAAATAAATATTTTTGTTATTTTTATCTACATTTATGTAACATTTGTGCTATATTTAGTATCCGCCCGCCATTTTGAGTGATATGGCGGAAATTTTTAAGTGCTATGCGCAGCTATTTTAAACCTAACACATCCACTAAAAATTACTTTTTCTTCAAACTACGGTTTTAGTAAAATAAAAAGGTCCCCAGTTGCTTACATTTGCTCCGATTTGAATGAAACTTTGCAAGAATACTTAGCATACTCCAGTACACAAACCTATGCATGGAAATCTGCTCTTCGCTGAAAACTTTTCATGATATGAATTTTAACTTTAAAAAATGAAATACAATTATCAATAAAAAAATTAGGATGTCTATAAAAAATTGTATGTCATTAACCAAAACTCGAATTACAAAATCCTTGCGTAGTTTTCTTAATAATGAAAATGTAAGTCCTTCACAGAAAATTGTAATAGGCAATAACAATTCTGACGCCATCAGAGATTTCCGTTTTGAATTTATGCATAATTTAATATCAATAAAGTAAGTGAAAATTAGTTTCTAAGGAACTAATGTACGAAACTGATTAAATTTGGTACTATTATTTAAATGTACAGATGTAACAAATCCACCGAATTTGAAAGCAATTGATCAAAAACTTTAGAAGTTTCAAAGCTGAGTCCCAGTATCCCTTAATCATAGAGGAGAGAGACACAAACCATGAAGTAGTTTAGAAAATGTATTTAACAGTGCAATTTTATTCATGACTCTATTCTTCTAATTCTGAAGCAGTAAAAGTTAGAGAAATCTCTTCATTGTAGTTTTATCTTTTTATTATTATTATTATTATTATTATTATTATTATTATTATTATTATTATTATTATTATTAGAGTAGATAGAAACAAATTATTGAATATTTTAGCACATGATGGTATTCCAAATAAATTAATAACAGCTATTTATAATAATAATAATAATAATAATAATAATAATAATAATAATAATAATAATAATCATCATCATCATCATATACAGGTTAGGATTGAAAACAAATATTCAGAATGGAAACGAATTAATCAAGGAGTGAGACAGGGTTGTAGTTTATCTCCTCTATTATTTATAATATACATGAATCACATTATTAAGGAATGGAGATTGAAACCACATGGAAGTATACCGATAAGTCGTTGGTCCCAAATAGATACCTTATTATTTGCTGATGATATTGTGTTTATGGCAACTTCAGAAGATAATTTACAACGTTTGGTTTACAACTTTAATCAAATGGCAGAAAGTTTCAATATGGAAATTTCAACTGACAAATGTAAAGTGATGGCTTTTTTTTTAGGAAAGGAACCAGTTCGTAGCAAGATTTGCATCAATAATAAGATCATCGAACAAGTACAAAATTTTAGTTATCTCGGTTACCAAATTTCATATGAAGAAGAAGAGTATTTGAATGACAAAATTATGCAATTCAACAGAGCAATGGGGATAATTAATCAGATATTCAAACCAACCTCAGTACAAAAACACACGCGCACCAGAATTTATAAAACATTGGCCAGACCTATACTCTGTTTTGGTAGTGAAGCTTGGACGATTCGTAATATTGATTCACAAAGATTAACGGCGGCAGAAATGAGATTTATGCGACGAACAGCGGGATACACGAGAATGGATCACATTAGAAATTTTGACATTATGAAAGAACTGCAGATTGAACCGATTACGGAATACCTGCAGAAATACAGAGAAAACTGGAGATCACATGTCATCAGAATGCCTCGTTCTAGAATTCCACGCCAAATTTTAAATTACCATCCTGTGGGCAAGAGATCCTTGGGCAGACCGTTCAAGCGTTGGCAAGAGACCGTAACGGGCCACTAGGCCCAATACATGCAAGGGTGATGATGATGATGATGATGATGATGTATGTATGTATTTATTTACACTGCAAGTGGGCATGCACCCGGTGGCAGTGGTATACACAATATAAACAATACACAATAAAGAAATGATAAGCAATATTTACAATACACAATACAATTATAGGCTACAATACACAATAGGCCTACAATTTTATACACAATACAATAAGAATACACAATATAATTTAACACAATTATATAATTTAACACAATATATAATTTAACACAATATAGGGTTGGAAGTAAATCCCGAAAAGACTAAGTATATCATTATGTCTCGTGATCAGAATATTGTACGAAATGGAACTATAAAAGTTGGAGATTTATCCTTCGAAGAGGTGGAAAAATTCAAATATCTTGGAGCAACAGTAACAAATATAAATGACACTCGGGAGGAAATTAAACACAGAATAAATATGGGAAATGCCAGTTATTATTCGGTTGAGAAGCTTTTGTCATCCAGTCTGCTGTCAAAAAATCTGAAAGTTAGAATTTATAAAACAATTATATTGCCGGTTGTTCTGTATGGCTGTGAAACTTGGACTCTCACTTTGAGAGAGGAACAGAGATTGAGGGTTTTTGAGAATAAGGTTTTTAGGAAAATATTTGGGGCTAAGAGGTATGAAGTTACAGGACAATGGAGAAAGTTACACAACACAGAACTGCACGCATTATATTCTTCACCTGACATAATTAGGAACATTAAATCCAGACGTTTGAGATGGGCAGGGCATGTAGCACGTATGGGCGAATCCAGAAATGCATATAGAGCGTTAGTTGGGAGGCCAGAGGGAAAAAGACCTTTAGGGAGGCCGAGACGTAGATGGGAAGATAATATTAAAATGGATTTGAGGGAGGTGGGATATGATGGTAGACACTGGATTAATCTTGCTCAGGATAGGGACCAATGGCGGGCTTATGTGAGGGCGGCAATGAACCTCCGGGTTCCTTAAAAGCCAGTAAGTAAGTATTATTATTATTATTATTATTATTATTATTATTAGCCTATATAACAATAATAATATTCTAATCATGTATCCAAATGAACTGGAGAGCGAAGAGATTTGGAATAAATATATTATCCTCTACATATAATACGTCTCTATTTCGAAGATTATTTGAATTTCGGTAAATTATTATTATCTCCAAGGTAGATATGGCGACCACGTCTTGTCCAGCAGTTGTGTGTCATCTCCCCACGACAGCTGGCCTGCAGAGACAAGCACCAAGATGTAATTCTGCCTCGCTCGTGATTTGCAACTCTGAGAAGTAGGTTAGGAGGCAGATGGCTATCAAGTTGAGTGGGCATGGAGTATGGCAATAGTAGTCGACGAGCTCAACCAGTCATGAGTGAACGCGGATATAGAGGAGCTCTCAGCGAAACAAAGAACACATTGCTATAGGATGTTCAACAATATATGCCAACAAAACTTTTTAGTGTTCACACTCTGAATGCACCAAGTACTTTGAGTGCGATGATGTGTGCTGGAGAAGTAAGTATAGTTGTCTTGTTATTTACCTTGCCTACATTTTTCATTGTGTTGGAAAGTGTCACTCGATCTGTGAAGGAATTCACGCGTCCTACTTACGATTCTACGAAACGCAATTTAACATTTATTTTGAAATACATCACAGTTATGTCGCTCAATATAATCTGGGGGTTTTCCGAGATAGTTACTTAATGCGGAACTGAAATTCTATACCCAAAGAAAACGATGACATGCTAAATAAACTTACAGTACATACACTCTGTGCATTCTTATAAACGGTAATTTCTCAAACTGTGTTCAGCAGAGCTATGATGGTCTCGAGAAACGTACACGTGCAAAAGAAATGCCGATACGAAATTATATCGTTTTCCGAGGGCGAGCTTGAACGTGAAATTTTAGGTCCTTATTTTATATGACTATTTCCTGTTTGATATTATCTATATTGTCTGTAAGACAAAGTACTAACATCAGTTTCTTAATATTGCAGTTAATAACATGATAAAGAGTTAAGAAGGAATATTCACATAAATTTCATTGTAGTAAAACTATACACTACTATATTAAGTGGATGAAACATCATTCATAAAGAAAATTATATCCCAAAGAAAGAGATTAATTAAATATGACATGGTAAGTTGGAATTTATATTGATGGTATCTTTAGCCTTATAAAAGTAATTAATAAACTAAACAAAACAATATTACAGTACAAAGCAAAGTTACCTTGGTATATGTTTCAACTGTAACTAATATTACATAACAAAATCCTTATCGCATTATGCTTTTAAGGTGATATAGGTGCGCTACTTCCTATCATCAGAATATTAAATTATTTTCTCGAAATGTGCTGAAGCTATAGAACTGACATTTTTACAACACATGGGCACGCATCTTTTGCTTATGATGTAACAGTAGTTGCTTTGTTAATTCATTTCCTTACAAACAATTACCATGCGAATATTTTCAAAATTTTCAATACGTATCTTCAGTAATACATATTTGCGAAAACATTGTTTCAGTACCTGTAAGGCTACTAAATAAACATCTGAAAATTTCACCTCTCTGTAAAAAGTTGAGATAATACTGCATTTGAATAAAAAAGGAAACTCGTGAAAAATGAGCATTAAAATTGAAACTTACATTCTTATAATGCACTTATACTTCTCAGACATATCTAAAAATTAACATGGATACAGTTTTAATAAGTTCTCTTCTCTTTATCCATTAATCAGTGCTGGCCATCCCTGAATATAGCTCGACCAAGCGGCATATACCACCTCTTTCGTCTGTCTCTTTCCTTTCCGCTGTAAAGCGCTCAGGCTCTCCTGAGCTCTAAAGCGCGCGCTTGCTCCTATGGGCATCAATTGACATGACTGATGTAGACTTTTCTGTGGAATTTGTTTGATGTTTAATATACCTACTCTTTAGATTAACAGTAATAAATGCACTATACTAGTTTAAGGACAGATGGATGGAATGATTATAGCAGCAAATCAGATTAAAATCTATGACGCAATAAATCTTCACTACTTTTAATCTCTGTTTACGTGCTCATAATTTGTGTGTAGGTTTTTTAAGCAATGTTCGTAAATATGATCATATTACCCCATCCCTGAAAGTAATAGGTTGGCTTAAACCAGATAAGAAAATTAATTTACATTCATTTCTCCTTCTTTTCGAAATATTGAACTCTTCTATTCCTTCGTACCTGTCGTCTCGCTTCACTTACCTTTCTTCCCACCACAATGTGAACACACGCTCTCGCCATGAAACAATACTAACAATACCATCCCATCGCACCTCCTCATACTCATCCTCTTTCACAACAGCCCTGCCAAGACTCTGGCATTTGATCAGGGATTGTCGAAATAAAATTGAATTCAAACGCAAACTTACTAGGCACTTGGTCAGTTATTGAGACTCGTTCAGACATGGCTTCTTGTAAATAGTTACCTTATTCTAGCACAAAATATTTCAATATCCTCTAATTTAATTACTTTATAATTTTATTATCCTACATTTAATTTGTACTTAAGTAAAAAAAATCTTTCTTTGTTCTAAACTTCTACAATAAATTGTCTAGCTTTTATTAATCAGTTAATCTTTTAGTACTTCGATTTTTATTGTAATTGTAAATTAATATGAATAATAATTATATTCTTATTATTGTAGTGTAATCACCTGGTAAAGGGGAAGAGAAGGCCTGACGGTCTTATCTCTACCAGGTTAAATACATATATACTCTACTAAATATATTATACATACTAAATATTATTTATAAGATAATGTCAGTGATAAACTTACAAGAAAAGTCTCAGGAAACCCAATGATAAAAATTATTTCTAAAACAATGAATAGGAGGATTATACAATTTATAATTGCATAAAAAAGGACCATGCGTTTTCTGCTTGAAATAAGACAAATAATGCTACGTGAATAAAAAATGAACAGGTGTACAGCTTTATTATGCTGTATATTTTACGTAGAATTACGTGTCGGTGGAGAATAAAAAGATTACGGGAACACAATAAGAACAAGGGGAACAAGGGGACTGTAAGGAGATTGAGTGGAAGGTAATTAGAAAAAGGCGAAGACAAGAACAAGGGGACAAAAAGAGATGAAGAAGAAAAAGACAAGGAGAACAAGGGGCACACAAAGAGAAAAAGGGAAACACAAAGAGAACCTGGGGACAATAAGGAGATTAAGTGGAAGGTAATTAGAAAAAGGCGAAGAGAAAAACAAGGGGACAAAAGGAGATGAAGAAGAAAAAGACAAGGAGAACAAGGGGAACACAAATAGAACAAGGGGAACACAAACAGAACAAGGGGACTATAAGGAGATTAAGTGGAAGGTAATTAGAAAAAGGCGAAGACAAGAATAAGGGGACAAAAGGAGATGAAGAAGAAAAAGACAAGGAGAACAAGGGGAACACAAAGAGAACAAGGGAACACAAAGAGAACAAGGGGACTGTAAGGAGATTAAGTGGAAGGTAATTAGAAAAAGGAGAAGACAAGAATAAGGGGACAAAAGGAGATGAAGAAGAAAAAGACAAGAAGAACAAGGGGAACACAATGAGAAAAAGGGAATCACAAAGAGAACAAGGGGACTATAAGGAGATTAAGTGGAAGGTAATTAGGAAAAGGCGAAAACAAGAACAAGGGGACAAAAGGAGATGAAGAAGAAAAAGACAAGGAGAACAAGGGGAACACAAAGAGAACAAGGGGACTATAAGGAGATTAAGTGGAAGGTAATTAGAAAAAGGCGAAGACAAGAATAAGGGGACAAAAGGAGATGAAGAAGAAAAAGACAAGGAGAACAAGGGGAACACAAAGAGAACAAGGGGACTATAAGGAGATTAAGTGGAAGGTAATTAGAAAAAGGCGAAGACAAAAACAAGGGGACAAAAGGAGATGAAGAAGAAAAAGACAAGGAGAACAAGGGGAAAACAAAGAGAACAAGGGGACTATAAGGAGATTAAGTGGAAGGTAATTAGGAAAAGGCGAAGACAAAAACAAGGGGACAAAAGGAGATGAAGAAGAAAAAGACAAGGAGAACAAGGGGAACACAAAGAGAACAAGGGGACTATAAGGAGATTAAGTGGAAGGTAATTAGGAAAAGGCGAAGACAAAAACAAGGGGACAAAAGGAGATGAAGAAGAAAAAGACAAGGAGAACAAGGGGCACACAAAGAGAAAAAGGGAAACACAAAGAGAACCTGGGGACAATAAGGAGATTAAGTGGAAGGTAATTAGAAAAAGGCGAAGACAAAAACAAAAGGAGATGAAGAAGAAAAAGACAAGGAGAACAAGGGGAACACAAAGAGAACAAGGGGAACACAAAGAGAACAAGGGGACTATAAGGAGATTAAGTGGAAGGTAATTAGAAAAAGGCGAAGACAAGAATAAGGGGACAAAAGGAGATGAAGAAGAAAAAGACAAGGAGAACAAGGGGAACACAAAGAGAACAAGGGGACTATAAGGAGATTAAGTGGAAGGTAATTAGGAAAAGGCGAAGACAAAAACAAGGGGACAAAAGGAGATGAAGAAGAAAAAGACAAGGAGAACAAGGGGAACACAAAGAGAACAAGGGGACTATAAGGAGATTAAGTGGAAGGTAATTAGGAAAAGGCGAAGACAAAAACAAGGGGACAAAAGGAGATGAAGAAGAAAAAGACAAGGAGAACAAGGGGCACACAAAGAGAAAAAGGGAAACACAAAGAGAACCTGGGGACAATAAGGAGATTAAGTGGAAGGTAATTAGAAAAAGGCGAAGACAAAAACAAAAGGAGATGAAGAAGAAAAAGACAAGGAGAACAAGGGGAACACAAAGAGAGCAAGGGGAACACAAAGAGAACAAGGGGACTATAAGGAGATTAAGTGGAAGGTAATTAGAAAAAGGCGAAGACAAGAATAAGGGGACAAAAGGAGATGAAGAAGAAAAAGACAAGGAGAACAAGGGGAACACAAAGAGAACAAGGGGAACACAAAGAGAACAAGGGGACTATAAGGAGATTAAGTGGAAGGTAATTAGAAAAAGGCGAAGACAAGAATAAGGGGACAAAAGGAGATGAAGAAGAAAAAGACAAGGAGAACAAGGGGAACACAAAGAGAACAAGGGGACTATAAGGAGATTAAGTGGAAGGTAATTAGGAAAAGGCGAAGACAAAAACAAGGGGACAAAAGGAGATGAAGAAGAAAAAGACAAGGAGAACAAGGGGAACACAAAGAGAACAAGGGGACTATAAGGAGATTAAGTGGAAGGTAATTAGAAAAAGGCGAAAACAAGAACAAGGGGACAAAAGGAGATGAAGAAGAAAAAGACAAGGAGAACAAGGGGAACACAAAGAGAACAAGGGGACTATAAGGAGATTAAGTGGAAGGTAATTAGAAAAAGGCGAAAACAAGAACAAGGGGACAAAAGGAGATGAAGAAGAAAAAGACAAGGAGAACAAGGGGAACACAAAGAGAACAAGGGGACTATAAGGAGATTAAGTGGAAGGTAATTAGAAAAAGGCGAAAACAAGAACAAGGGGACAAAAGGAGATGAAGAAGAAAAAGACAAGGAGAACAAGGGGAACACAAAGAGAACAAGGGGAACACAAAGAGAACAAGGGGAACACAAATAGAACAAGGGGACTATAAGGAGATTAAGTGGAAGGTAATTAGAAAAAGGCGAAGACAAGAATAAGGGGACAAAAGGAGATGAAGAAGAAAAAGACAAGGAGAACAAGGGGAACACAAAGAGAACAAGGGGAACACAAAGAGAACAAGGGGACTATAAGGAGATTAAGTGGAAGGTAATTAGAAAAAGGCGAAAACAAGAACAAGGGGACAAAAGGAGATGAAGAAGAAAAAGACAAGGAGAACAAGGGGAACACAAAGAGAACAAGGGGACTATAAGGAGATTAAGTGGAAGGTAATTAGAAAAAGGCGAAAACAAGAACAAGGGGACAAAAGGAGATGAAGAAGAAAAAGACAAGGAGAACAAGGGGAACACAAAAAGAACAAGGGGACTATAAGGAGATTAAGTGGAATGTAATTAGAAAAAGGCGGAGAGAAGAACAAGGGGGCAAAAGAAGAAGAAGGAAAAGACAAGGAGAACAAGGGGAACACAAAGAGAACAAGGGGAACAAGAAGAGAAGAGAACAAGGTGGAGACAATTAAAACAAGAAGGAGACAAGTAGAATAAAGGAAAGACAATGAGAATGTAGGGAAGTCGAGAACAAGGAGAATGCAAGAAAAACAAGGGCAAAACTATGGAAATAAAGAAATTGTTCTAATAGCGCTTAATATTTAATTTTTATGTATAATAGTATTGCAATTTCTACATAAAAATTCAAGAAGTTTACTGCAATCAAGGAGAAGCGTAATGAAAAAGCAAGGGCAGCAAGGGAAAGGCAACACGTCATAAAAAATTTAAAAGAAAAGCATATCTGTATGAAAAACTTACATAATGGACAACTTCAATTTAAAGAATTAGTGTATAAGTTCGTATTTAATTTTGTTACTCAAAATATTGATAGTCTTATTTAATTCTTGATTTATTTCTATAAACTGATTGTATAATTTTAGTCCATAATGTGAAGAACGAATCTGCCCAAACTCTGTATTTTTGTTCAAGTAAGAGAGGTACTTACTTACTTACTTACGGCTTTTAAGGAACCCGGAGGTTCATTGCCGCCCTCGCATAAGCCCGCCATCGGCCATTCCGAGAATTATTGTAGGGTTTAGTAACAAGCAATTTTTACGCCCAACCCCCAAGCTGGAGGACCACCCTTTATCGGCTGTCCACGACTGCTTATTCAATATATTCCCAGTATTCCCCATAACATATTTCGCCTAGTAGTATAAAATGTTTCAAGCCATATTTATACTTACAACGATTTTTGTGGGAAAAGTTTCAACAGAGTTAAATTATAAATTTGTTCAATATTATGAACATAAAAAGTACATGATTATGTCTCGTGACCAGAATATTGTACGAAATGGAAATATAAAAATTGGAAATTTATCTTTTGAAGAGGTGGAAAAATTCAAATACCTGGGAGCAACAGTAACAAATATAAATGACACTCGGGAGGAAATTAAACACAGAATAAATATGGGAAATGCCTGTTGTTATTCGGTTGAGAAGCTTTTATCATCGAGTCTGCTGTCGAAAAATCTGAAAGTTAGAATTTATAAAACTGTTATATTACCGGTTGTTCTGTATGGTTGTGAAACTTGGACTCTCGCTTTGAGAGAAAGACATAGGTTAAGAGTGTTTGAGAATAAAGATGCTTAGGAAAATATTTGGGCTAAGAGGGATGTAGTTACAGGAGAATGGAGAAAATTACACAACACAGAACTGCACCCATTGTTTTCTTCAGCTGACATAATTAGGAACATTAAATCCAGACGTTTGAGATGGGCAGGGCATATAGCACGTATGGGCGAATCCAGAAATACATAGAGTCTTAGTTGGGAGGTCGGAGGGGTGAAAGACCTTTGGGGAGGCCGAGACGTAGATGGGAGGATAATATTAAAATGGATTTGAGGGAGGTGGTATATGCTGATAGAGACTGGATTAATCTTTCTCAGGATAGTGACCAATGGCGGGCTTATGTGAGGGCGGCAATGAATCCCCGGGTTCCTTAAAAGCAAGTAAGTAAGTTAGTAAGTAAGTTAAGTAAGTAAGTATTATGAACATAAAATTCATGGAAAACTGAAAATGAATCGAGTAGTCAACAGATTCTGACAAACAAATTTTAATTATTATTTTTTGGAGCATAGGCAACGGAATAAATTTAAAAATAAGATTGATATATTATACTTTGTATCAACAGATTACTCACAATTAATAAATGTAAGGTTCTCTAACCTCACAAAGTGCAAACAAAAAAAAAAAATTGCTTGTGACTGTGTTGGGGGTACAATCCTAGGTTTTAACTGATTATGTATAACCAGATCTAGACGAGATCTTTTTATTCGGTACCAAAATCGGAGTTGCGAGATATAGTTCTACAGCCCAGAAATTTTCGCGCCCCCTCAAAATGACCACCAGTCGTCGCAGGTCCACACAAACTTCATGCTCGCATCGTAGTATTATAACCGATCGAACGAGACCACATTTATTTTAATCGTGTTATTAGTCACGAACTTATCCTGTCGGAATGGATCACCCTGTAAATGTTAAATCGTTACATCGAAGTTTCCGGTCTGGTGCCACACATATCGATCTGATTTTAAAGACGTATTCATGTCAAAAGTATAAATAAATACATTGTTATGGAAAAAATAATTTCTTAGGAAAGAGTTTTGTAATCGATATTTAACTTCGCAGTCTCATACCTATGTTGTTTTAACAAAATAATACAAAAATTCATGAGAAAATAGTCTGGAAATTCATGACAGAGATTCCATTTTACAATCCTTAAAAAAAAAGACACGCGAATTTTTAAGTAAAATTTATTACTATTGGTATTTGATGGATGTGCATCACTCGCAGATAAAATAACTCGCACATATATATATATATATATATATGTATATATATATATATATATATATATATATATATATATATATATATTGATTCTAGCAAATTAATATGTACTTCACTATGTTTATTTTTATTTTATGAGGTAAATTTTACGTAACTACCTCTTTTGATCTCATTATGTATCAGTATGTAATTACTTAATTCTGATCAAGTTTTATGTTCAACTGTGTAAGCAAGTTATAATCCTGGTTGAGTGTAAGAGAAGGCCTTACGGCCTTAACTCTGCTAGGTTAAATAAAGCCATTATTATTATTATTATTATTATTATTATTATTATTATTATTATTATCATTCAGATTTCTGCCCATTAATTCCGGGTACAGTTATGAGAGAAAATGTGAATATTTTAATTGTCAAAATCTATATGCTAGACGCCATGAGCTAGATTATCTGTTCTTTTGTAAAGTCCTCAAAGGTGATATATCCTGTGACTCTTTCTTAAACAATATTACCTTACGTATTCCAACAAAAGATATGAGAGCCCACAAACTTTTCTATATTAGAAATTCGAAATTTCTTTCACCAGTCTCCAGATGCATTAAAAATGCCAACATGCATGGCTGCGAATTCGATCCCTTCAATGTATAGACTTTGTTTGCTCTTGGCAACGATTTATCATTTATGTATTATTTTAGGCATTATACTCAATTAACATTGTCTCATAGTATTCTTAGTTATCCATTCATCGTCATTATTGTAATTGTAATTATATTTATGTGTAATAATTATTTTTGTTTTATGTTTTTGTTATATTTGTGCTGAACTGTAATTGGCCACTGGCTGTTGTACAGCACATTAAATAAATAAATAAAATAAATAAATAAATAAAATAAATAAAAAAATATTATTATTATTATTATTATTATTATTATTATTATTATTATTATTATTACTAATTAGGTTAGGTTTACTTTTGTTTATTGTAGGCGTTATTATAGAATAGTTTTCATTTAAAGTCCTAGGTTTATTGCATCTATTTATTTATAGTTAGAAATAAATTCAGGTTTATTTTATTTTCTTTTTTATTTTATTGCCGTAATTATTGTATAATTATAATGATATTATTGTATATTATATATCACTGCCACTGGGTGTATACCCAATTGTAATGTTAATAAATAAATAAATAAATAAATAAATAAATAAATAAATAAATAAATAAATAAATAAATAAATACGTACATACATACATACATGTCAAAACTACATTGTTGTTGTCAGAGATGCTGTATAGGTCTACGTTTACTTATATGACAATTTCAAAATAGAATTTTTTTCATGTCTTACAATATTTTGTCTTTCTTTTTCTTCGTATGGGCTTAGTAACAATAAACAGTGCTGATGTCACTAAGGTAGACAGAAATACGAACAACAAGAATACCTCAACTGATAATACCAGAATATTGACAATTTAGCAAAAGACGGAGACTGACCTAGAAAAGAGAGATTTGAGGTCGTGACAGTTCGAAATACCTAATTCCTAAATTACATAAAGCAACTGAAAAGGGACATCGCATTACTGCAATCACTAAGACCTGAGCTTGTGCATGCTACGATGATCGGAATCGTGTTGTGGAGCACCTTGTAGCGAGACAGAGACAAGAGGGCTGGAAGTAGCGCAGTGATCTACATAGCGGCGTCACATCAACATCCACAACTGCCTGGCAGACCTACATTTCTAATCTAGTGGAACACTGGACACGGAGAGTCTACTTCCAACACTGCATTGTGAGTGCAGCTCCGTGTTGATGACCACCAGTTGCCATTGTTTCCTCACGGAATTACAACTTATGTACTCATACTAACTTCCTTCCACGCTGGAGACCTTCAGCTGCACTGTTGTCTTGAAAATAAGTTGCCCAAAACAATGTCTGTTCTTTCAAGGGGAGGCGTCAAGCAATATTAATGACCCGCTACTTCCGAAACGTACTAGGTAAAGAAATAGTAATATGCGTTACAAGAGCGGTATGTTGACGTTTTCATGGTCGAGGAAAAGATTGAAAAAGCGAAACGTAGTTGAGCTTTTTTAATTTCCGAGAACATGAAAACAAACATACCGGTCGTGTATCGTACATTATATTGTGCGAAGATCGTTTATTACATACCTGAAAGACGAATTTCTAATTAGCTGCAATGAAATCTCCATCTTGGTTTCTGTTTAATGACGGCAACTTCGGAAAACCAAAATATCTTTCTTCAACATTGTTGCTACAAAATGTTTTCTGTGTTTACTATACTCCAGCAGGCCTGATATACGTCTGTCTTCCCCCCCCCCCCCAGTCTATAAATGCGAACTTAAAACAAACGGTAAGGTTATGTAATGATTTATTTTTCATTTTAATATTTTAACAATATTATTTATATAACATATTGCAGTAATAACATCGGCATCTGGAATCTTGTTGATTTTTCACGGCTTCCTTAATGTTACTTGTATCAGGAATGCAATAAGTTTCGTGGAGTAGTAGACTTTACTTAATTTTTGCAAATATTTAAAAACAATAATTAACATTGCAATTTAGGTGAAATTCCAGTGGTAAGTTTCCAATTTATAATTATTACTATGTTAAACGTCTCTAAAAATAATATGTTAAAAGCCTAAAGCAGTAAAATGAATGTCGCGCTTAAGCGGTAAGAAGAGGGAAATTGTTATGTGTGTTACGTTGGGAATACTGAATGTGGTATTTCACACTTACCGCGTATTGGTTCTGTGCGGAAAACAAGCAAATACGCACGATCTCGCACAAAATATCATACTTACTTACTTATGGCTTTTAAGGAACCCGGAGGTTCATTGTCGCCCTCACATAAGCCCGCCATCGGTCCCTATTCTGAGCACGATTAATCCAGTCTCTATCATCATATCCCACCTCCCTCAAATCCATTTTAATATAATCTTCCCATCTACGTCTCGGCCTCCCCAAAGGTCTTTTTCCCTCCGGCCTTCCGACTAACACTCTATATGCCTGAAGTCAAGGGCTGCCGAACTTTAATTTCCTTTAAATGTAAATTAGAAAAAAAATCTTATGATGAGTTGCCAGACCTAACGCGTTGCAAATATTTAATGGAATGTGTTCCACTGTATTTATTTTTATTTTTTTTTTGTTTCTTATTTTTATAATGTAAATCGAGTTTATTTATCACTTAACGCCAATATGTATCCCACTGTGTTGTTGTTTTTTTTATTATTAATCTCTTTTTGTGTACATTTTATTCAATTGTCGATTTCTGATTTAATTATGTAAATCCTACTTAATATGTATACTAATGTGTTTATTTTTATTTTTACTGTGTACATTTTTTTATTGAATTATCGGCTTCTGTTTTTATGTGATTCGTATTTGATTCTAACAACATTAATATGTATTTCACCATGTTTATTTTTATTTTATGAGGTAAATTTATTTAACTACCTCTTTTGGTCTCATTATGTACCTAAATTGTATCAGTATGTAATTACTTAATTCCGATCCAGTTGTATGTTCAACTGTGTAAGCAAGTTTTAATCCTGGCTGAGTGTAAGAGAAGGCCTTACGGCCTTAAGTCTGCCAGGTTAAATAAAGCCATTATTATTATTATTATTATTATTATTATTATTATTATTATTATTATTATTATTATATGCATTTCTGGATTCACTCATATGAGCTACATGCCCTGCCCATCTCAAACGTCTGGATTTAATGTTCCTAATTATGTCAGGTGAAGAATACAATGCGTGCAGTTCTGTGTTGTGTAACTTTCTCCATTCTCCTGCAACTTCATACTTCTTAGCCCCAAATATTTTCCTAAGCACCTTATTCTCAAACACCCTTAATCTCTGTTCCTCTCTCAAAGTAAGAGTCCAAGTTTTACAACCATAAAGAACAACCGGTAATATAACTGTTTCATAAATTCTAACTTTCAGCTTTTTGACAGCAGACTGGATGATAGAAGCTTCTCAACCGAATAATAACAGGCATTTCCCATATTCATAATAATAACAATAATAATAATAATAATAATAATAATAATATTGATAATGACATTGCAATAGCCATTAAGGACAGAAGGTTGGAGTTTGGTCGTCAGTACGTCCTGATTGTTTTTTTTTTTTTGTAAGTAATAATATTGTAATAAGTGATAACAAACCATAAACAAAGATATGAGTTGTATGGTGGGGAGATCTTAAGAAGTTTAGTAGAGATTGTGATTTTGAAGACATTCCGCCATGTTTTTGAAATACCCTAATTACTTTTAGTATATGTTTAGGAAACAGTCCGGAAACTGGTTGGAACTTCACAAGCGACAACAATAAAGCATCACTTATGAGGCAATTAAACCAGGAGGTAATGGGGTGAGGTGGTTATTTCATTTCCCCCTTCTACTTACTTAATAAATATTAAGAATCAATTATTCTTAATCGAGAGGTAACGTCATTAAATTTCAACTCTTGAGATTCGGATTTAAAATTCCTATAGAGACCAAATAATAGTACATTATGCAACGGGCCTATAATGAAGGTAATTAAGAAATGAGTATGGATATTTATGAAACTCGCTTGCGCTCGTTTCATAATTTTCATACGAGCTTCTTAATTACCATTATAGGCGAGTTTCATACGACTTTTTATGCTCGACCATATTTCTAACTTGATATTATTAATTTTATTGTATCTGACCTGGAGCAATGTCCCATATGTTGTGAGATGTGAGCAGACGCAAAAGTATTGATTTTTTCCGAGGAACAGATGTGCACATTGACCTTGCTAGGCCATAAGAACCTACAGAGATAACATTGAAATAAAATTAGACATTGAAAAACGAGATGACAAATTGCATTTTTTAAATATTATTTACAATTAACGCTAATTATTATAGTAACAGAACATAACCTTCTGCGACAGTATTGGATTTACAGCCTCTGTGACTTTTCGCTAATTCTCTTTCGATTGTATATCCGAGAATAATCGATACTTGCGGTTTTATAACGGTAGAAAGCTGACCTGTCATTGGCTGAACAGTTGTAACCTGAGTCGTCATTGGCTGAAAGACCTAACCTTTAATAAGTAGGTGTACTTTAATGACATGCATTAAAGGTCTGCTACCAGGTGTATAATTACTACATTTCGGCATGGTCGAGCATAAAGTACTGTATGTATGATGCAAAGTCGAAGTTAATTGGAAATAGCCTATTTGTGAACCTACAATCAAGGTAATATGTCATTTGTTTTTCGTTGTCAAGGATACAGACTCCAGTGTTTTGTGAAATTAATGATGGATAGTTTTAATCTCAAGACAAGCTTTTTTAGATTTTGCCTATCATACAAGACTTGCAAATGGTTTTAATTTTGAGATATGGGGACAAACTCATTAAGCCTACTCTCCTAGAGAGATTGTTACTGTGCTCTGTTCTGTTATGTATAATGATAGGTAATAATATGATGCGAAATGTTTGTTTACAACTTTTATCAGAGATATAGAAATATCCAACGTTTCGGAGTTACCATCACTGTGAGAAAATATTGATAACAGATCCTCCATTTTACGGATGAAAACGAATAGCAGTGTTGGGAAAAATTTATTCTATTGACGAATCATGTTTTTTTTTTATATATTTTAGTGGGTTATTTTACGACGCTTTATCAACATCTTATGTTATTTAGCGTCTAAATGAGATGAAGGTCATAATGCCGGTGAAATGGTTCCGGAGTCCAGCACCGAAAGTTACCCAGCATTTGTTCATATTGGGTCGAGGAAAAAATCTCGGAAAAAACCTCAACCAGGTAATTTTCCCCTACCGGGAATCGAACCCGGGCCACCTGGTTTCGCGGCCAGACGCGCTAAACGAATCATGTTTACTTATAGAGAAAATTATTCGTTAATCACGAACAAAAAATAGTGCTCTTATTCCTGAGGTTTATTTCTTGCTGGCCAATAAGATTAGGTCTAATCAAAATAATTCGTAATCATGAATAAAAATATAAATCCTACGAATTAAATGAATGTTTCAGCGACTTGATATTTACATAGTCGGCTACACTATAATGTCCATGTGGAATTGAGACTCACAAAAGAAGATTTGATCTAATATGAAATCTTTAATCACAGATTCTACGATTTACAAATCTTGAATCGTTCCTCTTCTCTGCATCTGTTACCTTTAAAAATGGAGCTTCATAACTACTCTCATTTCAAATATATCACCAAATAATTTATATGATTTTGGGAGATTTTTCGTTGTTACCTCAGTCCCCAATTGAGCCAGATCCCGTTTTGCGGAAGAGTAAGCCTGATAACCCCCAGGGCCTGGAGCCACAAGCTCTGCTGTATCGGAAACCCATACTACCCGAAGACTTCACAAGAACCTGTTTTTTACTATTACAGATTTATTTATTTATTTATTTTTATTGCTAGTAAGTCTGAAATGAATACAAATTAATAAATACAATGAAAGATAAACTAGCCCACTCCTGAATGAGTAAAACTCGTGCTCAGGAGGGGATTCCAATACAGACAAAAATAAAATTAAAATTGAGAGTGAATACAGATTAAATTGTGTTTAATATGTTTAAACCCAAACTATAAATCCAGTACAATTTTTTTATTTTTTTTTATTAATTTGGAGAGGATTTGTGTTAAAATAATATTGGAATAAAATTCGTTTGATAATCTGGGACCTTGACTCATGCTTTGATAAAAAGCTGCATTGGTTTTACTTTTTGGTTCAGACAAATGTAGAGAATTCATATTTTTTGTTGTATATTTATGTATATATACCTTTCAAAGTTATTAAAATTTCTATGAAAATATTTTAATAAAATAAAATAATACATTTGTTTAATATTGAAAACTTTGAAATGTTTAAACAACAATTCAGTTGGGCAATCTTTCTGCTTTTTTAAACAAATTTTTAATACTTTTTCTGTAGTAAAATTAACGGATAAAGGTTGGATTTATAAGTTCCACCCCAACCTATAATACCATACATAAATATAGATTGAAATAATGCTAAATAAATTACACGTAAACAGTTAATTGACAAAATATTTCTTAGAATAACAAAGTAACATAATGTTTTACGTAATTTATGATAGATGATTAAGGGCGGGGTGAATATTGTTGGTGGAATGATGGAAGAAAGCAGGAGTACTGGAGAAAACCCCTTTGTCACGTCTTTGTCCACTAAAAATTTATCACGACCTGTTCAGGGATCGAACCGGGCAGCTTGGACGGAAGACCAGCCAAGACACAGACGCGGCATTTGACGCATGCACAGTTATTACTCTAAACAAAACGGCCGTGAACCAAAGACTGCTTGGAGACGGACAGTACAGTACAGCGCTCGAAGGTGGAGTGGGGGAGGGGAGGAAAGAGAATGCACGGAGGTGGAGGAAACCAGGAATAAATAAATCTGCGCCTGTATCGGAAGTATACAAGCCTTCGGCATCACGCAACAAGGCTATGACGAAGATGTTAAATATTTTCCGTTAAGAGCAATTGAAAATTCTTTCTTCGTTCAAATATTTGACCACTTTGTTATTTGCAAGCAGTTGTTAGCGCAAAGTAACTGTACGAAATTAACATTAAAAACTAAAATTTATTCGCCATTGACAATGATTGAAAATAATGAATATGAATAATGCTTTTATTTGCGATTGACGAATGCTTCGTTTTTCACGAATGAATCAATCTTAGATAATTGTTTTTTTCTTCTTCTTCTTCTTCTTCTTCTTCTTCTTCTTCTTCCTATCACGTATTAAGCCTGGTGGCCTCTTGCGGTCTCACTCCATCGTTTCAGAGGACGGCCCAAACATCTTGTTCCTAAAAGACGGCAATTTAGTACTTGGCGTGGTATCCTTGTTATAGGCATCTTGAGTACTGGGTGTTCAGTTCAAAATGTGTCTTGGCTCGCTGTATGCCGTCATGTGGCTAGCTGATGAGCCTAGAGAATTCAATCTTCCTACACTTCCGCAGCTCAGGTGTATAATCTAAGAGGCAGAGAAGTTGGCTAGCAAGTACGGCGTTCATTCTGAAGAGTACGTACCGATACGTACGGTAACGCCGGTAGTGGCAGGAATGTGAACTGTTTGGAAATACGTACTGTCGGGATATGGGGAGAGGGTTAAGACGATTACTTACGTATTTGTTGACATTAACTTCGACGGTCAACATGGACACGGAGCATTTGATTTGTGTTGTGGAATGTTACCGTACGCAACCGATGATAACAAATACCCTGCGTACGACTTGCCGGCGCAAAACACAGTTCGAAAGAGGTTATGGTAGCACACAGACCGTACAGACCGCCATCTGTTGCTACGACGTTCAAGTTATACCGTACACGTTGTCAAGTTCAGATTGAAGAACGCCTTAAATAATAGGCAACTTCTCTGACATATAAACTGAAACTCGCTTCAAATCGGTGACCCAACAATAGTGACGTCATGACACACTTTGAAATGAACACCCAGTATATGAGATTTTCATTCCTGTCTATAATTTTGAATTTTCTATAAAATTGGATTAATATTATTTAATTCTTTGAAAAATATCCAAATTTTTCCTTCTTGTCTAGTCTAGTATAGCCAGCAGTTCTTCTTAAAATCTTCATTTCATTGGCAATGTTCATCACATTTACGTATGGTCCAAGCTTCACTTCCATACACGAGAACAGGTCTCGCCAGTGTTTTATAGGCTTTAATTCTTGTGTGTTTTTGGACAAGAGAAGGTTCGAAAATGTTATTAATGATAGTCATTGCATAGTTATAATAATTCAATTTTGTAGAAATATCTTTTTCTTGTTCATAGCTTGAATAATAATCCAAATATTTAAAATATGAGACCCATTTATTATAAAAGAAAATTTTCCTGCGGAGATATTTTTTTTCCCGATGAATCCCATTACTTCAAAATAAAAACTTAAAATTGTGTTAGTCGACACTTTAAAAGTGTCTGTCTGTCTAAGGTACACAACCTATTTTAAATTGTAACACTTTTAACGGGTCGACCAGAAGACTGCATCGGACGTTTTCGCTCGAGCGCCAAGTAGTTCATAGCATAATCCGATAGGTAGCGCACATGCATGATGGGTAAAATTGTCGCGAGCGATAAATCCTCGCACGGTATAAGCCGAGCGTTAGACATTCGTTCTTGTTGCAGTGATGAACTGTGTAGTAACATCATAGATGTTTATCATTTCAAAACTTTGCAGTGTTTAACTAACCTCTCCATAGTACAACTACAAAACTTGCTTTAAAATGTAATATAAATGTTGTAGGTAAATGTTCCCCCCCCCCCCCACACAGGAGTGATTTTGTATTTGCCACATCTGATAGATGTTATTGGATGTAAATGTAATTATTATAAACGGAGAACACAATCACGATAATGCAAGAAATGTATCAAGTTTTCTAATAGTAGTAATAATAATAATAATAATAATAATAATAATAATAATAATAATAATAATAATGTCTAATAATTAGTGTATCAATGTTTGCGTCTGTAACAGTTGTGCAGCATGATTATTCGTTTTATTATATTTTCCATGACGTTATCTCTATACTAATATTGTTATTAATCTACTGCTATATCAATAATATTTTGCAAAACGTTTCTACATTGTCGCACTATATAGGCGGAACATTATGTATGGACCTATCATATTATATATGTGGTAAATCAAATATTGAATAATTATTAATCAGCAATAATAACTGTATATCGAAGTTTTTCATACTATTTTATTTATAACTTCATGTTCCTGTTTTGGTACGTTCCATTGACTGTTCCATTAAACGTTTGTCATAAACGCAGAAAATAAAGCCTTATTTTTACCGTGTGGGCAAAACATAAGTGTATCTTATGTGTCGCCTTCCATACTAGATAAGACATGTCGGTGAGATGACCTTGTACTGGGCTTCTATTTATTACGAGCGTATCACGACCGATCTTATTTCGCTCAAGGGTTCGACATTCGACCGAGTTCAAGCGAGCGATTTTACTCCAATGCAGCACTCTGGTGTTAACGTGATCTAGAATCAATGACCCATTACTTCAGTTATATTAACTGAAATTTCCATCCCGTAGTCCTCAGATTTTGTTTTGATTTTATATTTATTCGAATAATGATCTAATTGAAACAATGTTCGAATAATGCCATACACTGACAAATAGCTAACAATTAATTAACGAAGTGACAGAAATATTCTTTTCACTTATCGTGTGTACTAGGCCTGGCATGAACGTGTTCTCCGATCTAACTGCTGTCACGTTAACTAATCCACCACAGAGGACGACATCATCTCTAAATCGATTTTTACACCATTAGAATACTTTCTCCACGTATGGCAAAAAATAATGGTGATAGTGTCACACGAAGCTATTAAATTGTTTCAGGATTGAGTAGAGACGGCTGTAAGCATTTGCGCTGAATTGCACTGAACTAGAAAAGAGTCCAACACTGTGATTATGTGTCATTAGAACGACGAGCTGTCTGCACGCTGCATGACAGCGGACTTGCTGCTTCATTCGCATCGCATTTCACCGAGTTTCTTGTAACAGACTAATTATATTTTAAAACATTTTAATAATAATAATAATAATAATAATAATAATTATTATTATTATTATTATTATTATTATTATTATTATTATTATTATGTCTCGTGACGAAAATATTGTACGAAATGAAAATATAAAAATTGGAAATTTATCTTTAGAAGAGGTGGAGAAGTTCAAATATCTGGGAGCAACAGTAACAAATGTAAATGATACTCGGGAGGAAATTAAACACAGAATAAATATGGGAAATGCCTGTTATTATTCGGTTGAGAAGCTTTTATCATCCAGTCTGCTGTCCAAAAATCTGAAAGTTAGAATTTATAAAACAGTTATATTACCAGTTGTTCTTTATGGTTGTGAAACTTGGACTCTCACGTTGAGAGAGGAACAGAGGTTAAGGGTGTTTGAGAATAAGGTGCTTAGGAAAATATTTGGGGCTCAGAGGGATGAAGTTACAGGAGAATGGAGGAAGTTACACAACGTAGAACTGCACGCATTGTATTCTTCACCTGACATAATTAAGAACATTAAATCCAGACGTTTGAGATGGACAGGGAATGTAGCACGTATGGGCGAATCCAGAAATGCATATAGAGTGTTAGTTGGGAGGCCAGAGGGAAAAAGACCTTTGGGGAGGTCGAGACGTAGATGGGAGGATAATATTAAAATCGATTTGAGGAAGGTAGGATATGATGATAGAGATTGGATTAATCTTGCTCAGGATTGGGACCAATGGTGGGTTTATGTGAGGGCGGCAATGAACCTCCGGGTTCCTTAAAAGCCAGTAAGTAATTAATAATAATAATAATAATAATAATAATAATAATAATAATAATAATAATAATAATAACAACAACAACAACAATAACAAACAACCATAGTTAGGTGTATCATATTCATAATCTAGTTTCAAGATTTGGGTTACTTGGTCCATTTTGTCCTCAATATTTGTCAAGAAGGAGCAAATTCTGGGTAACTTTCGGTGCTGGACCCCGGACTCATTTCATCGGCATTATAAAATTCATTTCATTCAGACGCTAAATAACCTAAGATGTTGATACAGCGTCTTAAAATAACCCAATAAACAATATGTAATTTTTTTTTTATTTTAGTTGGTTATTTAACGACGCTGTATCAACTACTAGGTTATTTAGCGTCGATGAGATTGGTGATAGCGAGATGATATTTGGCGAGATGAGGCCGAGGATTCGCCATAGATTACCTTGCATTCACATTAAGGTTGGGGAAAACCTCGGAAAAAACCCAACCAGGTAATCAGCCCAAGCGGGGATCGAACCCGCGCCCGAACGCAACTTCAGACCGGCAGGCAAGCGCCTTAACCGACTGAGCCACGCCGGTGGCTCAATATGTCAATATTATGAACCAGAATAATTATTCTTACATCACCAGGGCGGAGAGAGTGGTGTGCGGAAAGCAAAGGGAAGCTACTGCATTTACCTCTCCCAAGAAAATCTGTGAACATAGCATGATGACACTACATCACGTCGAAGTGAAGAGAAGCGACTAGAATCATTTGAAATGTGGATATGGAGAAGGATGGAGCGTGTGAAATGGACAGACATAATTAGAAACGAAACTGTGTTGAAAAGCGTGGGTGAAGAAACAATGACGCTGAAACTGATCAGAAAGAGGAAAAGGAATTGTCTGGGTCACTGGTTGAGAAGAAACTGCCTTTGAAGAATGTAGTGGAAGGAATGGTGAACGAGAGAAGAGTTCGGTGCAGAAGAAGATATCAGATGATAGACGACATTAAAATACAGGGTGTTAAAAATAACGTTTACAACGTTTCAGGGATGATAGAGGTAAAAACAAAAATCTGTTTTAAGTGACAAAACTTTAGCACATGCGCTAAATGGCCTGAAGGACAGATGACTTGACTTCCGTCACAACACACACTGGTTAGTTCTGTTTGTGCACGACCATCTTGTAGGGCCTTATCTGTTGCCTAACAGTCTCCGTGGTGGTAATTATTTTGTTTTCCTACGCGACGTTCTACCAGAAATTTTAGAAAATATCCCATTGAACATCAGAGAACGAATGTGGTTTCAGCATGACGGTGCCCCTCTACACTTTGATCGTCGTATCAGGAACCATCTAAATGCTACATTCCCGATCGTTGGATTGGTAGGGGTGGGCCGGTACCGTGGCCACCTCGATCACCGGACCTAACCCCAATGGATTTCTTTTTGTGGGGAGACGTGAAACGTTTTGTGTATGAGACACCGATCGATCCGGCAGAAGACTTAGTTGCTCGCGTTGTTGAAGCTGCACATGTTATCAGAGACAATGTTGGCCTTCTTGAGCGTTGCAGACACTCCATAGTACGAAGGTACCAGTTGTGCAATGCCTTCAATGGACGGCAGTTTGAACACCACCTCTAAAACAACAATTGGTCTTGTTCTTTATGGATTACACTAACACTTACGTACCCAATAAACGGCGCATCTGCGAAAGTTTTGTCACTTACAAAAGATATTTGTTTTTACCTCCTCTATTACCCCTGAAACGTTGTAAACGTTATTT
>NC_091119.1:6781858-6821858 GCF_040183065.1 Periplaneta americana | reverse complement strand
TCGCCTTTTCAAACAAATAGTCATAGTTTTCTGCCCAAGGGCGGGTCTTTCACTGCAAGCCCAGCATTCTTCAGGCCACAACTTTAGAAGTCAGTCATAAGCATTTCAGGAGAATATATTTTTGATTACTATTCTCCGTTGTTAAGTAACCGGTGTTGATTCCATGAACTAGCAGAGTACGCCATCTCCCCCCAAGAAAGCTTTGATCCCCTCAATGTCACGCGCTCCATAATCGCATATGATGTCTTGTATACAACTAACGTTTAGTAGTTTATGTATACCCTATTGTTTATGTAATGTAAATAATTATGGATTTTATAAAATACGCTACAAATTTATCCACCAACATAACATACAATGTCTAAACGTTTTATGTCTCTACATAAGATCTCTGCATTCACTTGAAAACGACCGACTGAGACCGCCGATCAGATCTCGATTATGAAGAAGAGGGCCCGGAAATGATGCGTTCAAGCGCATGCGGTCGAGAATTTATAACCGATCGGTTGAAACGTTTACTCGGTCGGTCGCGAGTGCTCGAGGTTGTTGCAATACAATTACAACACCTTTTACTGCCTGATTCTTAAAACACCCTACGTAAGAAGGTTACCATTTTGTTTTTATTTCAGATAGCGCGAAAATGAGAAAGTATTTGAACTTAATTACTAACTTACTGCTTTTAAGGAACCCGGAGGTTCATTGCCGCCCTCACATAAGCCCGCCATTGGTCCCTATCCTGAGCAAGATTAATCCAGTCTCTATCATCATATCCCACCTCCCTCAAATCCATTTTAATATTATCTTCCCATCTACGTCTCGGCCTCCCCAAAGGTCTTTTTCCCTCCGGTCTCCCAACTAACACTCTATATGCATTTCTGGATTCGCCCATACATGCTACATGCCCTGCCCATCTCAAACGTCTCGATTTAATGTTCCTAATTATGTCAGGTGAAGTATACAATGCGTGCAGTTCTGTGTTGTGTAACTTTCTCCATTCTCCTGTAACTTCATCCCTCTTAGCCCGAAATATTTTCCTAAGCACCTTATTCTCAAACACCCTTAACCTATGTTCCTCTCTCAAAGTGAGAGTCCAAGTTTCACAATCATAAAGAACAACCGGTAATACAACTGTTTTATAAATTCTAACTTTCAGATTTTTTGACAGCAGACTGGATGATAAAAGCTTCTCAACCGAATAATAACAGGCATTTCCCATATTTATTCTGTGGTTAATTTCCTCCCGAATATCATTTATATTTGTTACTGTTGCTCCAAGATATTTGAATTTTTCCACCTCTTCGAAAGATAAATCTCCAATTTTTATATTTCCATTTCGTACAATATTCCCGTCACGAGACATAATCATATACTTCGTCTTTTCGGGATTTACTTCCAAACGTATCTCTTTACTTGTTTCCAGTAAAAATTCCCGTGTTTTCCCTAATCGTTTGTGGATTTTCTCCTAACATATTCACGTCATCCGCATAGAGAAGCAGCTGATGTAACCCGTTCAATTCCAAGCCCTCTCATCAAATCATAACACGTACAAAAAATTCGAAATATCTCAACTCCAAATTGACACACACACATTTTTACGTAGATAACCTGTCCTGGTCTCAACTCCAGGACAAGGAATGAAGTAATTACCGGCTGATACGGGGTATAACACACAGCAGGAGAAGTAGGGCGTGACAAATATGTATAATCTTGTTTGAGAAGCGCTTATCTCACTCTTAGCAGGCACTGATCAGTAGTACAAACAGTCTCCGTAATAAAACAATGTGCCTCACATGAGACGAGAGCCAAGAAATTACAGCCTGCGAATGTAGGTCGATACAAAATAAGCTTTTAATCAAATAATGAATGATTTGTGCCTTAATGTACTAGGAAATAGTTACTTTCAGTCGTCATACCTCACGGCAATGACCAGTTTCAGTATGTAATTAAATGTCATAAATATTGTTCTTCATATCCCGGTAGAAAATCCGATACACTTGAAACAAGATACAATCATAACACGTTTCCATAGCAACCATGTTTGTTTTGAATTTGTCAAGCTTTCAATAACAAATCATTTTTTTGAACATGCAGGAAATTTTACGCATTTTAATTCATAAAAAGGTGGTTAACCCCAGTATACTTGCGGTTACATACTTTTCATTCAAATTTTGAGGATTCAGGTTCCGGTAGAGGAAGATGAATTTTTAAACAGAGATAAGTTTGCTTGACAAAGAAAGTAAAACTACAGTCTAGTATAGTCACGAAGCTCAATACTTAGGGAATATGCATCCATAGATAGTTGCGAAACACTAGGATCGCTACTAACTCCTCGTTACATACAATGTGAAACAGTACCGGCACAGTGTATTGTTACTAGTACTCTCAACAACTCAAGCTTCGTGACTGTATATACTAGACTGTGGTATAACTATAGATATAGATTTACGGAGTACAGAAATAATCCTTATTGAGGTAAGAACCTAAAAGGAAAGCTATAATAATCAATAAAAGATTTGGATTTTAGAAGTAATATGTGTTCCTGTGTCGATATTCTACTTTTATATTTTAAGTAATATATCTTATTGAGGTTCTGGTTAAAATGTGTACCCATTATCAGGCAGCATATCGCACGATAAGTTATGTATCAGAGGAAGAACAATTGTTTGTATACATCTGAAGTTTGATTAATGTAATATGTTACTAATCAGCGATGTTTTCAATGAAGAGGAAAAACAACTGCCTATCCTACCCATTATCTTCTGGTTTAGCTGCCTCATGAGGGATGCCTTATTGGTGTCACTTATGAGGTTCCGGCCAGTCTTTGGAGTGATGATTAAACCTCTTTATAATATTATTGTTTAATTTATCCAACCTATATCCGTCAATTTTACTACAGAAAAAAGTAATAAAAATTTGTTTAAAAAAGCAGAAAGATTACCCAACTGAACTGTTGTTTAAACATTTCTAAGTTTTCAACATTAAACAAATTTATTATTTTATTTTATTAAAATGTTTTCACAGAAATCTTAATAACCTTGAAAGGTACATATCTACATAAATTTTTTCCGGGGTTTTCCCTCAACCCAATACGAGCAAAATGCTGGGTAACTTTCGGTGTTGGACCCCGGACTCATTTCACCGGCATTATCACCTTCATATCATTCAGAAGCTAAATAACCTAGATGTTGATACAGCGTCGTAGAATAACCCAATAAAATAAATACCTACATAAATCTAGAGCTTAAAATAAGAATTCTCTGCGTTTGTCTGAACCCAAAGGTAAAACCAATGCAGCTATTTATCATACCATGAGTCAAGGTCCCAGATTATTAAACAAATTTTGTTCTAATATTACAGTTATTCAACCACGAATCCTCTCCAAATTAATAAAAAAAATTGCATTGGATTTATAGTTTGGGTTTGAACATATTAAACACTTTTTAATCTGTATTCACTCTCAATTTTAATTTTATTTTTGTCTGTGTTGGAATCCCCTCCTGAGCACGAGTCTTACTCATTCAGGAGTGGGCTAGTTTATCTTTCATTGCATTTATTAACTTGTATTCATTTCAAACTTATTAAATAAAAAATAAAAAAAAATAAAAAAAATAAATAAATAGTTAAATAAATAAATAGATAAGTAAATAAATAAGTAAATAGGTAAGTAAATAAATAAGTAAATAGGTAAGTAAATAAATAAGTAAATAAATAAAGAAATAAGTAAGTAAATAAATAGATGTATAATTAAATAGATAAATAAATAACTAAGTAAATAAGTAAATAAATAGATGAATAATTAAATAGATAAATAAATAAATAAACAAATAAATAAATAAGTAAGTGAATAAATAAATCAGTAAATAAATAAGTAAATAAGTAAATAAATAAGTAAATAAATAAATAAGTAAATAAATGAGTAAATAAATAAGTAAATACATAAATAAGTAAATAAATAAATAAGTAAGTAAATAAATAAATAAGTAAATAAAAAAGTCAATAAATAAATAAGAAAATAAATAAATAAAATAAATAAATAAAGAAGTAAGTAAACAAACAAAGAAACGAACAAACAAACAAACAAATAAATAAATAACTAAATAAGTAAATAATAAATAAGTGAATAAATAAATAAATAAGTAAATAAATAAGTAAGTAAATAAGTAAATAAATAAATAAGTAAATAAATAAGTAAATAAATAAGTAAGTAAATAAATAAGTAAATAAATAAATAAAATAAAATAAATAAAATAAATAAATAAATAAAATAAATAAATAAGTAAGTAAATAAGTAAATAAATAAATAAGTAAATAAATAAGTAAGTAAATAAATAAGTAAATAAATAAATAAAATAAAATAAATAAAATAAATAAAATAAATAAATAAGTAAACAAATAAATAAATAAATAAATAAATAAATAAATAAATAAATCTAAATTCCGTTATATTATGGTTGTAAAATAATATAGCCTACATATAAATAAATCAGTAGAGATGAAAATGGTGCAAACGGCAGCAGTCTATCGAAGAACAGACAGAAAGAAACATGAACATATAAGAAGAGAACTAAAGACACTAGACTGCAATGGCAAAATAAAAAATTGAAATTGTGAACATGTAGGCCTATAAAGACCGCCGAATCCCGAAGAAGCTATTAAATTACAAACCAAAAGACAAGAGAAAAGAAGGACGTCCACCAAATAGATGAAAGGACCAACTGAATTTACTTTGAGACAAATATAGGCCTATAGACATAACCCAAGCTTTTAGTATTTTTAATGATGCTGTACCAACTACTAAGTTACTTAGTTTGATGGAATTGCTGATAGCGAGATGATATTCGTGAGATTAGGCTGAGAAATGACCATAGATCACCTCACATTCGCCTTACAGTTGAGGAAAGCCTCGGAAAAACACAATCAGCCCAAGGGGATCGAACACAGCTCCGGATCAGCACGCAAACGCGCCACTGCCCAAGCTACGGGGTGGCCACTGCCTGAACTTACGCACTATTGTGTACGCAACAGTTTCGTGTCCACGTCAAAGTATATTCTTTTTCTTTCATTCTTATTCTTTCATTCTTATTCTTTTATTCTTTTATTCTTATTCTCTTATTCTTATTCTCTTATTCTCTTATTCTTATTCTCTTATTCTCATTCTTATTCTCTTATTCTCATTCTTATTCTCTTATTCTCATTCTTATTCTTTTATTCTCATTCTTATTCTCTTATTCTCATTCTTATTCTTTTATTCCCATTCTTATTCTCTTATTCTCATTCTTATTCTCTTATTCTCATTCTTATTCTCTTATTCTCATTCTTATTCTCTTATTCTCATTCTTATTCTCATTCTCTTATTCTCATTCTTATTCTCTTATTCTCATTCTTATTCTCTTATTCTCATTCTTATTCTCTTATTCTCATTCTTATTCTCATTCTCTTATTCTCATTCTTATTCTTTTATTCTCATTCTTATTCTCTTATTCTCATTCTTATTCTTTTATTCCCATTCTTATTCTCTTATTCTCATTCTTATTCTCTTATTCTCATTCTTATTCTCATTCTCTTATTCTCATTCTTATTCTCTTATTCTCATTCTTATTCTCTTATTCTCATTCTTATTCTCTTATTCTCATTCTTATTCTCATTCTCTTATTCTTATTCTTATTCTCTTATTCTCATTCTTATTCTCTTATTCTCATTCTTATTCTCATTCTCTTATTCTCATTCTTATTCTCTTATTCTCATTCTTATTCTCTTATTCTCACTCTTATTCTCATTCTTATTGTCTTATTCTCATTCTTATTCTCTTATTCTCATTCTTATTCTCTTATTCTCATTCTTATTCTCTTATTCTCATTCTTATTCTCTTATTCTCATTCTTATTCTCTTATTCTCATTCTTATTCTTTTATTCTCATTCTTATTCTCTTATTCTCATTCTTATTCTTTTATTCCCATTCTTATTCTCTTATTCTCATTCTTATTCTCTTATTCTCATTCTTATTCTCTTATTCTCATTCTTATTCTCTTATTCTCATTCTTATTCTCATTCTCTTATTCTCATTCTTATTCTCTTATTCTCATTCTTATTCTCTTATTCTCATTCTTATTCTCATTCTCTTATTCTCATTCTTATTCTCTTATTCTCATTCTTATTCTCTTATTCTCATTCTTATTCTCTTATTCTCATTCTTATTCTCATTCTTATTCTCATTCTCTTATTCTCATTCTTATTCTCTTATTCTCATTCTTATTCTCTTATTCTCATTCTTATTCTCATTCTCTTATTCTCATTCTTATTCTCTTATTCTCATTCTTATTCTCTTATTCTCATTCTTATTCTCTTATTCTCATTCTTATTCTCTTATTCTCATTCTTATTCTCTTATTCTCATTCTTATTCTTTTTTTCTCATTCTTATTCTCTTATTCTCATTCTTATTCTTTTATTCCCATTCTTATTCTCTTATTCTCATTCTTATTCTCTTATTCTCATTCTTATTCTTTTATTCCCATTCTCATTCTCTTATTCTCATTCTTATTCTCTTATTCTCATTCTTATTCTCTTATTCTCATTCTTATTCTCTTATTCTCATTCTTATTCTCTTATTCTCATTCTTATTCTCTTATTCTCATTCTTATTCTTTTATTCTCATTCTTATTCTCTTATTCTCATTCTTATTCTTTTATTCCCATTCTTATTCTCTTATTCTCATTCTTATTCTCTTATTCTCATTCTTATTCTCTTATTCTCATTCTTATTCTTTTATTCTCATTCTTATTCTCTTATTCTCATTCTTATTCTTTTATTCCCATTCTTATTCTCTTATTCTCATTCTTATTCTCTTATTCTCATTCTTATTCTCTTATTCTCATTCTTATTCTCATTCTCTTATTCTCATTCTTATTCTCTTATTCTCATTCTTATTCTCTTATTCTCATTCTTATTCTCTTATTCTCATTCTTATTCTCATTCTCTTATTCTCATTCTTATTCTCTTATTCTCATTCTTATTCTCTTATTCTCATTCTTATTCTCTTATTCTCATTCTTATTCTCTTATTCTCATTCTTATTCTCATTCTCTTATTCTCATTCTTATTCTCTTATTCTCATTCTCATTCTCTTATTCTCATTCTCATTCTCTTATTCTCATTCTTATTCTCTTATTCTCATTCTTATTCTCTTATTCTCATTCTTATTCTCATTCTCTTATTCTCATTCTTATTCTCTTATTCTCATTCTTATTCTCTTATTCTCATTCTTATTCTCTTATTCTCATTCTTATTCTCTTATTCTCATTCTTATTCTCTTATTCTCATTCTTATTCTCTTATTCTTATTCGTATTCGTATTCATATTCATATTTGTATTCATATTCATATTCTCTATTTGCCTGAAGGTACAAGAATACAAGAGGCCTTGTCAATTTGATAATATAAAAAACAATGTGTCAATATTTAAAATATTAAAAGAGTAAAAAATAATAAAATTAACTAAAATACTACATCATTTTCAAAAAATTCATTCATATTATGAAAGGGATTATTTTGTAGCCATCTCTTAATCTGAAATTTAAATTGTGTTTCATTAAGTGCCTTTATATTTGTAGGTATCTTATTATATACTTTTAATGCAGTAATTACATAGCTTGATTGTGTTTTTTGCAACCTGACATGTGGTACATTTAATTGATCATTATTTCTGGTTTCATAGCGATGCAGATCTACTATACTTGTATAATTAGTAATATTCTTGTTTACATACATTAAAAGTTCAAAAATATATAGATTGTAGACTGTCATAATCTTTTCATTTTTGAAAAGAGATCTACATGATAGTCTGGGTGGTGACATTGTTATAATACGAACTGTCTTTTTCTGCAGTAACAGAATGTTTGGTAGGTCAGAACTATTTCCATATAAAAGTAATCCATATCTAACAACACTTTCAAATAGTGCATAGTAAACTTGTTTTAAATAATGTTTGGGAATCTTGTACATGATACTTCTCAAGAGATAAATTACTCTAGAAATTCTTTTACATACATAACTGACATGGCTATTCCACCTTAACCACGATTGAATAACATTACTTTCTTTTTAATGTATTTGCTAATCCCCCTCCCATGGATTACAATGAACTCTTCCAACAAGTTACGTGTATAAGAATAGGCTTATTAATTTTGTTCAGTAGGCCTATATCGAATGTGGCGTAAGATTTCCATAGCAACTGAAGTTGAATTTCCGCTCCAAAAAAGTCATTTCGTTTTTCTATTAGGGATTGAAATAGAGTATGCAAATCTAGTCTTTCAGGTGAAGCTCCCTGTAAAGCAGATTTGAATAATATCAAGGGAAAAATTGTTCCGGGGCCGGGTATCGATCCCGGGACCTCTGGTTGAACGTACCAGCGCTCTACCACTGAGCTACCCGGGAACTCCACCCGACTCCGTCTCAAGGGAGATTTGCATAATATATACGTTACTGTGTACGTTAACAGAAAACCACAATTCCAAGTCACACAGAGATTGTGTGCACTCGATGTGGGTCTCTGGCGTTTCGTCAGCCCACGCGAGTTGTGTGGATATAAAGGGAAAAGTTGAGACGGTGTCGGGTGGAGTTCCCGGGTAGCTCAGTGGTAGAGCGCTGGTACGTTCAACCAGAGGTCCCGGGATCGATACCCGGCCCCGGAACAATTTTTCCCTTGACATTATTTGAAATAGAATAGTTACTCCACTAATGTGGGTAACAGTTAGCATGTATGACCATGAAACGAGCGGACCCGGGTTCATATCGTGGTTGGGACAAGTTATCTCGTTGATATTTTTTCCGAGGTTTTCCCTCAACCCATTAAGAGCAAATGCTGGGTAATTTTCGGCGCAGGGACCCTGGACTCATTTCGCCGGCATTATCACCTTCGTATCACATACACGCTAGATTTTTTTTTATTTTAGTAGGTTATTTTACGACGCTTTATCAACATCTTTGGTTATTTAGTGTCTGAATGAGATGAAGGTGATAATGCCGGTGAAATGAGTCCGGGGTCCAGCACCGAAAGTTACCCAGCATTTGCTCATATTGGGTTGAGGGAAAACCTCGGAAAAAACCTCAACCAGGTAACTTGTCTCGACCGGGAATCAAACCCAGGCCACCTGCTTTCGCGGCCAGACGCGCTAACCGCTACTCCACAGGTGAGGACTACACGCTAGATAATCATAGCAGTTGATAAAGCGTCTTAAAATAAACCAGTTAATAATAGGCCTATATACTGTATTAGTTACACTTCAAGAAGCAATAGCTATAGTAACCTAAGCTATTATTAAACACAAATACTTATATTAGAGCTGGAATGAATGTTGAAGAGAAATGATAGAGCTGGCTACAGAATTTTGAGGTGGTGTGGACATATCAGTGGGTGACAAAGACGAGATGCATGGAGAAGAGTGTTGTAAGAGCTGTGGAACATCTGGGACTGAAGGAAGAAGATTGCACGGATGTTATTTTAGTATTTATTTATTTAAGGCCATCAGTCCTTCTCTCCTCTCTACCAGGGGATTAAAACTACAATATTAAGAATACAATTACAATTATAATTACAATAAATATTAAATTTACAATTACAATTACAATAAAAATCTAAATAGGCTACTGAAAGGTTACCTGATAAATAAAAGCTAGACAATTTATTGTGGAAGTTAAGAACAAAGAAAGATTTTTTTACTGAAGTACAAATTTAACGTACAATAATGACATAGTCATGAAATTATCGGAGATTGAAATACTTTATTCTAGAATAAGAAAATAATTTACAAGAAGCTATGTCGAAATGTTGTCCTGGCTCCGTCTAGAAGATCGTAGGAAAATCCACTGTCTTTCCCTTCTCATTCACATATTGCATTTCTCCACTCCTGTCTATCTTGCGTCTAGTTTTCAAAATTTATCCACCCATCATAACCTAGACACACAATCACAACTCTTCTCAATATTATCCATTCCCTCCCACCGAACATCCTCATATTCATCTTCTTTCACTGTGGCTGTTCCTCGCCTTTAGAATTCCCTACCGAGTAATGTCAGGGACTGTCAGACATCAGACCAATTTAAGAAAAGACTAACGAAATATTTTTCTAACAATTCTTGTTAACAATAATAGCTGTTTCAGGTTTCTCAATGTTTAATGGTTATCACAGATAAATATCTAAATTATCTCATTATTATTATTATTACTATTATTATTATTATTATCACTATTTCTTACCAATGTTTATTATTGTCACACTAACATTACTTATCCAACTTTCATTATTTACTTTCATGTTGTTTTATGGTCTAGATATTACTGTCATAACTAGACTTCGTTGAATTGCCACACGCAGCGTGCTATCAGGTTGCCGATGTACGGTAGTATAGAGGAGATGAGCGACCGCCCGGTCTCGTAGTATAAGCAGTTCATGTTAAGAGTTGTGACCGGTCCAAATAGATAGAGCAGCTACAGCTAATGTATACCTATGTAAGCACTTGTTTTTACATTACTGTCAATAGTCAAAGCTTAACATTTGTTCAGTGCAGACAAGAATTCAATCAAACATACTACAATGAGAGTGTTGCTGTTCCAAATAATTGCCCCTGGAATACCCTTACCCCCGCAGCTAGTCTTGACCCGTTGGGAAACGTGGTTGGATGCTGTTAATTATTATTCAGAATATTACGGCAAAATAATGGAGGTAATTGATGCATTGGATAGCACAGACAGTTCCGCTGTTGCAACTGTAAAATCATTGCCTTCTGAACAGCTATTGGAAGATATTCTGTTCATTGATTCTAATTTTAAAATCTTGACCAAAAGCATCACCCTGTTAGAATCGTCTAAACTACAACTCTCAAAAGCCCTTAATATAGTGGATAAAGTATCACAAATCGTTATCCAAAATATCACTAATTTCAGAAAAAATGAAATGTAAGTTGAGAAACATTATTGCTAAAAATTCTGCCCATTCACAACATCGTATTATAAATGATGTACTATCACGTCACTACAAGACGTCTGAAGTTGGTGTACTAAAAAGTAGTGACTTTCCGTTCTTCAAATATGCACCTATTACACCGTGTGATGTTGAACGTACATTTCCCAATATAAAAACTGTTTAAGTGACCATCGGAGGAGATTACTTTCCAGTCGCTCAAAATGTACGTAACTCTTCACTGCAATGCACATATTCAAGGATGATGTGAGTATATTACATTAAAATTTAAGAGTTAATATATCTCACTACAAAATAATTGTGTATTTACATGTTTAGACATTTGCTACTTCAATGATCATTCATTATATTTCTTGAATGCAGAATACAGGTTTTATTCTAACCGCAGTATAATGCTCAGTGTTTACATCACAGACATACTCGATCCGTTGCACGTCCCCTTCTCATACAGTCTATACCGCGAGCGTAGTAAACCTTACGATTCTCGTGGCAATTCCACGAAGTCTAGTCATAACTATGTAAGCAATTGTATTCAATTAGAATTAGAGTCTGGCTGGGCGGAAGAGAAGGCCTACTGGCCTTAGCCCTGCCAGATTAAATAAATAAATTATTATTATTATTATTATTATTATTATTATTATTATTATTATTATTATTATGTCTGAACGAGTCTCAATTACTGACCAAGTGCCTAGTAAGTTTGCACTTGAATTTAATTTTATTTCGACAGTCCCTGATGCTAGCAGGTAGCGAATTCCAGAGTCTTGGCAGGTCTATTGTGAAAGAGGATGAGTATGAGGAGGTGCGATGGGATGGTATTGTTAGTATTGTTTCATGGCGAGAGCGTGTGTTCAGATTATGGTGGGAAGAAAGGTAAGTGAAGCGAGACGACAGGTACGAAGGAATAGAAGAGTTCAAGATTTCGAAAAGAAGGAGAAGTGAATGTAAAATTCTTCTTTTATCTAGTTTAAGCCAACCTATTGCTTCCAGAGATGGAGTAATATGATCATATTTACGAACATTGCTTACAAAACGTACACACAAATTATGAGCACGTTGAAGTTTCGTTTCGTTGTCGCTGGAAAGGTCAGCCAGTGAAATAGGGCAATAAAAACGTTTGCACAAGGGACTTTTTTTAAACAAGAGATAATATTAACATCTATCGTTTTTAGCACGTTGATAATACAGCAGACTTTACTGCAGGTTACTGTGATCTTCACCTATGTACTCAATGATGGTGACGATTCAACGAGAGAAAACAACAGATACATGAAGGAGAAAGTAGAAATATTGAAATTTCAACAGTGGCCTCACATATACGCCTATCAACATAGTTACGTTATTCGTTGACCTTAGTATAGCTCAACTCCTAGCAAACGGGCTGCAATTGATTAGAAGTCAAGAAATCTGATAAAACGGTTTCCAAGGTACCCATATTTTTGGAAAAATAGCTTGCTCACTAGCGCTGTAAACAAGGTGTTCCTGTTTATATTATTCCAACCACAGGACTTCGTAAGAATTTTATTAAAATACCAAACATTTCCTTCTCTTTAACAAAGCTGAATGAATTTATAAAACAGTTAGGCCTATATTGCCGGTTGTTCTGTATGGTTGTGAAATTTATACTTTGACAGAGGAACAGAAGTTAAGGGTGTTCGAGATATTCCCTCTGAAAATCTGCAGGAATATTTCACTTCTACCCTTAAATTGGCAAAGCTTCATTTCTCACACTAGTTTATTAAAACGTGTCGGACTGTAAAGAAAACAACTATTGCAATGCCCATATTTTATACGTTGTACAATATTATAATATTGTGTAATTCTGGTTATTTAATTTCCTATCATTTTTTTTCTATTGTTCTATTAAAATTATAGTATACTTGTGGCTTGTGCAACAAATGCTGCTGCAAAATAAGTTCGTTAGACGTTCAAATAAAAATTTTTCAGATTTATTTTCAATGAAGAATACTTGTCTCTTTGATAGTTATTTGCTTCCATAATAATGAAACATACTCCCTCTGAGTGGATTTTTTTAGGCCAAATACTTTTTCTTGAACCCATCCAACTTCAGTTTTTGAGTTTCAACGCGAAAACGCAAGTATCAATGTCAGGACGATAGCAGTAGCTATTTCAGGTCATTGTGGATTGTAGGCAAAAGTTGAAAAAAATGTCAGGTTAGCTAAGCTTTCGAACAATAGCATTTTCGTATAGCTACTGCATGTACAACTTGAAATGTAGAGCGTAAAATCATTTTATCCTGCTAAGAGATCTTGCTGAAATGATCTGGAGACTACAAAATTTTCTAGGCCTCTTATTTTATCAGCAAGTAATATCCTTTTATCTTTCCTTAGGAACTGTAATTTTTGCGCTCTCTCGAGCCAATACTGAAGACAATGACACATATCAATATCTACACTACACCGCCATTAATTATATGGAAAAGACCCAACCCCACTGGGTTAATACGTATAAAAATATGTGATTTTTAATAACAATAGTATTATCTTACTTAAGTTTTGTAGTTATATATAGCAGTCACGCAGTAAATTATAGAAATGAAGATCTAAATTAAGATATTCTCTACATTTACTTATATAACCTCAAAACGTTTCACTTTCATGTCATCAATATAGCATCAATATTATGTATAATTAATGAAAAATAGAGATATCATGATATTAACTATAATAATATTTAATTTCTAATGGTAATAATGTCATCGAACCACCTCAAGTTTCGTAGATTTGAATATCCAATACACAGCTGTACTCAGAAAATTATACACTGCAGAATCAGTTTTTGATAACAAATTGAATTGCGCTCTAAATATGTCGGCAATTCTGCAGGTCATGGCCTTCGTGTAATAGCCTATTGTTTATTGTAGTGTGTGTTTTGTTCTGAAATTCAATCAAGTCGGCCGTGATTCAATAATATTAGTTTTGAAAACTGACAACAGATGGATTTTGGAAAATAGGAAAATTATGTAGGAAAATTGACATTTCAGTGAAAACTACTACTTTTCCGACAAACTTTGGATGCCAGGCATGAAAATGAGGGGTCACTCATTAAAATTCGTTCAGCCGTTTTCCTGTAATTTCCATTACCAGTTCAAATTATATATATATATATATATATATATATATATATATATATATATATACTAGTGGCTTGTGCAGCAAATGCTGCAAAGTAAGTTCATTAGACGTTCAAATAAACATTTTTCAGATTTATTTTCAATGAAGAATACCAGACATTCTGAAAGTTATTTGCTTCCATAATAATGAAAGATACTCTCTCTCACGCTAAAATACTGAAGAGAACCACGCATATAAATATCTACACCACACTGCCATTAAATATATGAAAAAGACCCAACCCCACTTGATTAATAACTATAAAAATATTTGATTTTTAATAATATTATTGTCTTACGTAAGCTTTATAGCTTTCAGTAACATATACTATACTTATATACTATATAGCCACCACTCAGTAAAATATAGAAATCAAAATCTAATTTAAGTTATTCTCTACATCTACTTATATAACCCCAAAACGTTTCACTTTCATATCAGCAATATAGCATTAATATGTATAATTAATGAAAAATAGACACATCACGGCATTAACTACAATAATATTTCATTTTTAATGGTAATAATGTCATCAAACCACCTCAAGTTTTGTAGTTTTTAATATCCAATACACAGCTGTACCCAGAAAATTACACACCACAGAATCGGAACTATAAATAATTTTTAGTAAGTTAATTTTTTAATAACCAATTTAATTTGAGCTCTAAATATGTCAACATTCTTGCAGATCATGGCCTTCGTGTAATATTGTTTACTGTAGTATGTGTTTTGTTTTATTCTGAAATGCAACACGGCCGACTTGATACTCGCTTCGCTTCTCCTTTACAAAAAAGCGAAGGGAATATCAAGTCGGCAGTGAATGCTATTAGCTAGTTCTCAAAACTGACGACAGACGGATTTTGGAAAATAGGAAAATTATGTTTAAAAATTGACATTTCACTGAAAACTACTATTTTTCCGAAAAACTTTGAGTTCCAAGCTTCAAAATGAGGGGTCATTTATTAAAATTCTTCCAGCAGTTTTCCCGTAATTTCCATTATCAGTTCAAATTATAAATATAGATATTAACGTGTTGTATCCTATAGGATACTTTGTGAATTTAAGGGTTAACGAAAGGTGGGTACTTTACTTTGTGAGTCACCCATATGAAGCCAATTGTGGAGATCAATAATTTACCGACAGAATTGTCCAGGATGTGCAGGAGCTCCCAGAGAAAACCCCAATTTTTGCCTGGACCACGACCTTGCCCAACACAAGTTATAAATCGAGCGTACACCGGGGAACCGTGTCCACAGGACTGTAACTCCACACTCTAGCCACTAGACCACCTTGAAGGACATATTTTAATATTATAATGCCGTTAAATACAGGAATATTAAAAAAAAGCAGATTTAAAATATTTATTTCTTCCAAACTACAATAGTAATATGCGTTACAAGAGCGGTATGTTGACGTTTTCATGTTCGAGGAAAAGATTGAAAAAGCGAAACGTAGTTGAGTTTTCTTAATTTCCGAGAACATGAAAACAAACATACCGCTCGTGTATCGTACATTATTTTGTGCGAAGATCGTTTATTACATACCGGTACCTGAAAGACGAATTTCTAATTAGTTGCAATGAAATCTCCATGTTAGTTTCTGTTTAATGACGGCAACTTCGGAAAACCAAAATATCTTTCTTCAACATTGTTGCTATAAAATGTTTCCTGTGTTTACTATACTCCAGCAGGCCGTGATATACGCCTGTCTTTTTTTTTTCCCCAGTCTATAAATGCGAACTTAAAACAAACGGTAAGGTTTTGTAATGATTTATTTTTTATTTTAATATTTTAACAATATTATTTATATAACATATTGCAGTAATAACATCGGCATCTGGAATCTTGTTGATTTTTTCACGGCTTCCTTAATGTTACTTGTATAAGGAATGCAATAAGTTTCGTGTAATAGTAGACTTTACTTAATTTTTGCAAATATTTAAAAACAATAATTAACATTGCAATTTAGGTGAAATTGCAGTGGTAAGTTTCCAATTTATAATTATTACTATGTTAAACGTCTCTAAACATAAAATGTTAAAAGCCTAAAGCAGTAAAATGAATGTCGCGCTTAAGCAGTAAGAAGAGGGAAATTGTTATGTGTGTTACGTTGGGAATACTGAATGTGGTATTTCACACTTACCGCGTATTGGTTCTGTGCGGAAAACAAGCCAAATATGCACGATCTCGCACAAAAGACAGAGACACAATTCCAACGTTCCTGGACAGACGAAAGTTTAAATTTTGAATAATCCGGGTAAAAGTTTCCAATCATGGCAGCATTGGCGCTGTTGATTGTCTGTAGTAAAATGGCGACACAACCGGAAAAAGCATTTTGTGTGCTGCGATTAGCAAAACTAGAGTCCATTATTGAAGTTCAACGTGCTTTTCGCCGTCAGTTTAATGAACAACCGTCTCGTCATAAGCAGATTTACCAGTGGCATCGAAAATTCGTAGCAGATGGTTGCATCTGCAAACAGAAAAGCCCGGGACGTCCACTCACATCGGATGAAAATGTCGAGCGTATTCGTACAGTTTACGAAAGGAGCCCAAAAAAATCCACAACACGAGCAAGCAGAGAACTGAACCAACGGTATGGCGAGTTCTGAAACACCGTCTGCACATGAAGCCGTACAAACTGCAGTTATTGCATTCTGACGACCACAACAAAAGGTGCGAATTGGGCATTAGCGTGCTAGATGATATGGAAGAAGACAATTTTTCTGAACGATTAATCTTTTCCGATGAATCCACTTTTCATCTTTCCGGTAAAGTTAATCGCCATAACGTTAGAATTTGGGCAAGTGAAAATCCTATGTCAGTTATTGAACATGAAAGAGATTCACTGAAGATTAACGTCTTCTGTGACATATCTGTCAAAACTAAAAACATCTTGGTTTAAAGCTGTTCATGATATATATCCAACGAACCTCCGATTATATAAAATCAAAAGATCACAAACTATGCTATGCTCTATATGTGTCCAGATAGATACTGTTACCCATCATTTAACTGAATGTAACAAAGTTAAGGAAATCTGGTACAAAATTCAGCATATAATAAGTATATGGCTTAACACACCATATACATCAATACAACGTAGCATGATTACGCAACTGACTTTCATTATTTACCATCTCAAAAACATAATGCCGTGATTTGGATCATTAGCAATGTAGTATTCCTAATAATAGACTACAACAGGGAAATGGAAATGGAAATGGAAGAATTTATGGAAATTCTAAAACGTTCAAGGTACAAAGTCTATAATGAGAAACACGGGAAAAAACTTTATGGCAATGTACTGAATTATATATGAGTAAGGTAAAATAATTCAAACACACTATGCCCAGCTAACCTATTTATGTTTACAATTCTCCATTACATAAATGTTATAAACGAAGTGTTTAATTTAATTAATGACCATGTTATTACTGTTTTCTCTTTCTGAAATGTAATCTTCTTCTTTTAATACAATACTGTAAGTAATTTAGAAAAGATAGAATTGTTCAGTGATCTTATTTTTCTGTTTTGTGTTGTTAATTGATGAATTGTATTCTGTGATATTTCATATCCTTGTGATAGAAAAAAAAACAATCTTATAAAAAAACAATCTTATTTTATATTAAAAAAATGAAAACAATCTTATAAAAAAAGAAACAAAAAAAAACAAAACAAAAAACAAAACAAAAAAAAACAAAAACAAAAAACAATGTTGTTTATATAAAAAGTGCCACATGATTAATCATCAAATATATAAATAAATTAAATGAATAAATAATCATATAAAGTTGTAAATTAATAGTTTAACCAAATAAAAATTTATAATAAAGAAACTAAATAAAATAAGGACTCGGTAAAATTGTGGTCTGCCTGAGACTGAAATGAGCGGAGTTGGGGCTCATTTCATTAAATTAAAAAAAATATATATATATATCTGTAAACAAAGTTTATGGACCTAACTTCTTCATGGAGAAAACTGTGACAGGAATAACCTATCTAGACATGCTTCGAAACTGGTTATTTCCTCAACTTGAAGATGATTCAGATGACTTCATCTTCATGCAAGATGGTGCCCCGCCTCATTTCTCTAACCATGTCCGAAGTTACCTGAATGACACCATTCCAGGACGTTGGATTGGAAGAGGAGGAGGAGATCATCTTCATCGCCGGTGGCCTCCCAGGTCTCCAGACCTCACTCCTTGTGATTTTTATCTGTGGGGTTACGTAAAAGACCGTGTTTTTATCCCCTTTATGCCTGACACTCTTGAAAGTCTGCGACATCGAATTGTTGAAGCTGTGAATTCGATAACTAGAGACCAGCTGATTCGTGTGTGGCAAGAAATGATCCACCGTTTTGATATTTGTCATGTAACACATGGTGCTCATATTGAATGCATACAACCAGTGGCGGTGCGTCAATAAGAGCACAAGAGCACGTGAACGCCTTGTTTCCATTAATGCACGACTAGTTTTATTATTTGATACCGTATTGACGTAGTGGGGATGTATAATATCAGAATCGAGTATTTTAAACTTCCCGCATCTTGCATAAATTTCTTATGTAAACTTGGCAACATCCGTTCACGTACAAGCCGTGCTCTTTTCGAGATGGTTACAGGAATTTCACGCATGTGCGGGAGAAAATTGTCTTTAGCTGGCCGCTTATGACTCGTCAAGAGCACAAAGCGTTAAGTGAACATGATGAGTATCTATCCTACAGATGTCAGGTGCATCGATGCCTATCGTTCACGTGCTATATCTCGAGGAGGAAATTTAATAGCCTGTAGATGTCAGCATCTGACTGTAGGAACGTTTACTTACGTGGATGTGTGTACAGTGCTGCTACGAGAGTGTAGTTTGTGAATTACTGTACTTCAGTGTCGGCATAATGGCATAGTTTGGCTTTCAAACACGTGCTGGTTGACTGTGGCGGTGGTATGAATTTAAGTATCTGTATGGTAGTGTATAATATTTAAGAATAATATTTACTGGCATGTATTTATAGTAATCTATGCGAGTGGGATTACAGTACTGGTATAGGCTATAGTGTATCAGTGTGTTGTGAATCAAAATATATTACTGAACACACGCGTTTGTAAATAACGAGACCGTGGTATGTAATCATTTTTAACAAACGTAAACAATGAACTCTGTTCAAGTAATTTTGAACAGTAAAGAACTGGGTAAACTGGCTTACCAAGAAAAATTGGAAATAAAAAGACTGAGTTTAATTATTATTATTATTATTATTATTATTATTATTATTATTATTATTATTATATGTTGTTTTGAATTTATATACGTTTTTTTTTCGATAGTGAAACATTGGAATCATGACATTATATATTAGACTAAACGTACGATTTCAAACTTCTCTTCGATTTTGGAACCACAAAATTGTGAACACACATAATATTTTATCACGAGCCGCCACTGCATACAACATTGAATCTTTCTCTGTCCAGGAACGTTGGAATTGTGTTTCTATCTTTTGTAGTTTGGAAGAAATAAATGTTTGAAATCTGCTTCTTCTTTTTGAATAGCCCTGTACTTCAACTTCGTCAAATGAAATTATGTCGTACATAGTAGCGACCGGATATCGTGGAGTCAGCACGTTGCTAAGCCTTCATGCAAACTAACTCATGTCAGTATTAAAAAGATACTGCTGAACCCAGACAGCGATCTCGTTGAGTTACGTAGTTTTTGCAAAATTACTGGAATTCATTTTCTGAGTTTCTGGGTCCTCCATTTCTAATGAGGGCACAGGGTGAATAGGCAGTCTGATTGAACAAGAGTTAAATAAGCTTTCGGAGATGCTAGCGAAGAATTTGCAAGTCATGGATGTCAGTTCAATACAAGCAACTGGTAAAACACGCTTCGTGCAGCCCGAATCCATAACATCATGCCCATCAAGTGAGAATCCTCTTATTTCTATTTGATTTCACGACGTCGTGAATATGGTGGTGGTGGTGGTGGTGGTGGTGGTGGTGGTGGTGGTGGTGGTGGTGGTGATTCGACAACATAGATCACACTACAGCAATCAGCAAAGTAATGTGAATTTAAAGTTATAAAATGATTTGATCTGGAACTACATATTCTATATCTCTGTATTTTAAAGTATGTGAAACAAGATAAATATTTAAACTGTGATGAAAATACCACGACTGTAGTACAAGTCACAAAATCACAGAAATTAAAAAAAAAAATGTGGTTATTATAATGAAAAAGTATGGTTGCGCCCCATTGTTAGATAAAATGCAGCATATAAAAAGGGTCCCTCTTTTGTCGGCATACTTGCGTCCCATTCCCATTGGGTAGAAAAAAGGGCTTGGCATAGTTGCGCCCCGATGAGAAAAAGACACTACGGAATCTCGAGCCTCGTAATTAACCAACCTTACTAATTTCTTATTCGATTTAATATTCATTATCGATACCGTTAAAATGAACAACATGAAGTTGGCAGTATTTTATTAACTGCTTTTCTGCTGTTTATGCAGTGACTATCGATAGCCTATCATTAAAATGAACACCATGAAGTTGGCAGTACTTTATTGACTGTTTTTCTACTCTATATGCAGCTATTATCGATAGCCTACCATGAAAATGAACACCATGAAGTTGGCAGTACTTTATTGACTGTTTTTCTACTGTATATGCAGTGACTATCGATAGCCTACCATTAAAATGAACACCATGAAGTTGGCAGTACTTTATTGACTGTTTTTCTACTCTATATGCAGCGATTATCGATAGCCTACCATGAAAATGAACACCATGAAGTTGGCAGTACTTTACTCACTGTTTTTCTACTGTATATGCAGTGACTATTGATAGCCTACCATTAAAATGAACACCATGAAGTTGGCAGTACTTTATTGACTGTTTTTCTACTCTATATGCAGCGATTATCGATAGCCTACCATGAAAGTGAACACCATGAAGTTGGCAGTACTTTACTCACTGTTTTTCTACTGTATATGCAGTGACTATTGATAGCCTACCATTAAAATGAACACCATGAAGTTGGCAGTACTTTATTGACTGTTTTTCTACTCTATATGCAGCGATTATCGATAGCCTACCATTAAAATGAACACCATGAAGTTAGCAGTACTTTACTGACTGTTTTTCTACTGTATATGCAGTGACTATCGATAGCCTACCATTAAAATGAACACCATGAAGTTGGCAGTACTTTATTGACTGTTTTTCTACTCTATATGCAGCGATTATCGATAGCCTACCATGAAAATGAACACCATGAAGTTGGCAGTACTTTACTCACTGTTTTTCTACTGTATATGCAGTGACTATTGATAGCCTACCATTAAAATGAACACCATGAAGTTGGCAGTACTTTATTGACTGTTTTTCTACTGTATATGCAGCGATTATCGATAGCCTACCATGAAAATGAACACCATGAAGTTGGCAGTACTTTACTCACTGTTTTTCTACTGTATATGCAGTGACTATTGATAGCCTACCATTAAAATGAACACCATGAAGTTGGCAGTACTTTATTGACTGTTTTTCTACTCTATATGCAGCGATTATCGATAGCCTACCATTAAAATGAACACCATGAAGTTAGCAGTACTTTACTGACTGTTTTTCTACTGTATATGCAGTGACTATCGATAGCCTACCATTAAAATGAACACCATGGAGTTGGCAGTACTTTATTGACTGTTTTTCTACTGTATATGCAGCGATTATAGATAGCCTACCATTAAAATGAACATTATGAAGTTGGGAGTACTTTATTAAATGTTTATCCAGTGATTATCGATAGCCTACCATTAAAATGAACATTATGAAGTTGGCAGTACTTTATTGACTTTTTCTACTCTATATGCAGCGATTATCGATAGCCTACCATTAAAATGAACACCATGAATTTGGCAGTACTTTATTGACTGTTTTTCTACTGTATATGCAGCGATTATCGATAGCCTACCATTAAAATGAACACCATGAAGTTGGCAGTAATTTATTGACTGTTTTTCTACTGTATATGCAGCGATTATCGATAGCCTACCATTAAAATGAACACCATGAATTTGGCAGTACTTTATTGACTGTTTTTCTACTGTATATGCAGCGATTATCGATAGCCTACCATTAAAATGAACATTATGAAGTTGGGAGTACTTTATTAAATGTTTATCCAGTGATTATCGATAGCCTACCGTTTTTTAAACCACGTGATTGAAGGAATTCAGAAGCGGTAAAATAGACAGATGTTCTTAAAAATGCAGCTACCACAATAATATTTTAAGTAATTTATTTATTTTATGACAATCACTTCCGTGTGTATTATGCCCATCGGGGCTCAACTATGCCATGTCTATTCTGCTACCTGGTTTCTTCGGGGCGCAACTATGCCATGCCTAGGCCTCTGAATTGACTGCGGAGCGCATCTATGCCATAGCGGTCTATACAGGGTGATTAAGAAATGTCTGTACAAATATTGGTGATGAGTTCTCCACATCTAAACAAGAAAAAATGCCTGCTTTATATCGTAATCGAAGGATTATACTGGGCCACAGAACACAGATGTCATATTTTACTTCAAACGGACCAGTTCATAACAGTTGTATCAACTACACAATCTTCATTGAACTCTGTGGACGATTACTGATCAAGAAGGCTTTGTTGATTCAGTTTCAATTTTATTAAAACAGTTGTATTCCACTTCAATTATCAATATATATTTATATATATTTTTTTTACTTAAACAGTGGTCTTGCACCATGCTGACCAAAGATCAGGCAGTCAATTTCATTTCAGTGCGAGAAACAGATTGCTGAGTCACTAAATTCAGCTGGGTCCACCGCTGTGGAATAACGGTTAGCACGTCTGACTGTGAAACGAGCAAGCTCGGATTCAAATCGTGGCTGGAAAAAGTTACCTCGTTAAAGTTCTTTTCGAGGTTTTCCCAGAACCAAGTGAATAAATTAATCATCTAACTAAACAAACCATGAAAACTAGGAAAATAATCCATCCTAGATCGATTAGTCACATAAGTAACCGACAAATCGACAGACTGACTAACGAATAAACGAATTAATGTACCTAACCAAAATAGCAAATTTACCAAGAAAACAACCCAGAAAAAATATATATACTACTCAAATAATCGAGCTATCGAAAACCGAATAACTAGCAAAACATTTGACAAACAAAAGTAACCAGTCAGGCCAAGAAGCATACAAAACCGATGAAACAAAATCAATAAAAAATCAACTGGTCAAACCAAACCAACTACGAAACAATTAGAGTTGCAAAACCTCCCGTATTTTCCCGAATTTGCCCCTAATTTTTAACAGTCCCCTGGCTCCCGTATTTTCTTCTCTTCGAGCATTTTTCTCCCATATATTTGCATAATGTAAAAATCTTTATTCTAAACATTTAATTTCGCTGTGAATGATGATTTATATGATGAATTAATTTTGTTCTTAAGAGATTAATTAAAATCTGCAGTCTTTTTTTAGGAGATAATGCTTGTCAGAAATGGGTTTTAGTACTCACCCGCTTAAAATCAAACAATGTTAACATTATAAATTGAAAAAAAAAAAAAACTGGTGGGTTTTATTCTAAGCATACCAAGTAGTAATCCTCATGCAAAAAACATCTTTAATTTCATGAACAATAATTGGACAGATATTTAAAACAGGAGCACAAACACATCTTATTGAATCAGAGCTGCAAACTGCAGCCGACTTCATTACGAGAGACAAAATCTATCTCAAAATGCTCTTAATTTAAGCCTAGTTAGAATCCAAGTTAGAAAATTATCTTATGACGAGTTGCCAAACTAACTTACTATTATGACAAGTGTTGTATTACATGTTACCACGTATTCATATTTTTTTATGTTCTAGTGATATTTAACTTATTTTATATTTTTGTTTTCATATTTTCCGATAATGGTATATCTATAATGTGATAAGTTGAGCTATATATAATCATAATTTTCCTTACTGTGTATACTTAAAAATAGTGTATTCATTGTATGCTTTGTACTGCACTATTTTATTACTATAATAATAATAATAATAATAATAATAATAATAATAATAATAATAATAATAATAATTATTATTATTATTATTATCAATAATTGTCTTATTTTTTATACTTCGTATGTCTCATTTATTTTGACCTGCTGTTCACATGTTATTATGCTTTTTTCTTTCTTTCTGTATGTTATATATTATGTCTGATTTCTACTTACTTGTTAGGGTCATTTTACGACGCTGTATCAACATCTAGGTTATTTAGCGTCTGAATGATATGAAGGTGATAATGCCGGTGAAATGAATCCGGGGTCCAGCACCGAAAGTTACCCAGCATTTGCTCGTATTGGGTTGAGGGAAAACCCCGGAAAAAACCTCAACCAGGTAACTTGCCCCGACCGGGATTCGAACCCGGGCCACCTGGTTTCACAGCCAGACGCGCTGACCGTTACTCCACAGGTGTGGACACTTACTTGTTGTTTACATTTTATTATTATTATTATTCAGTTTTGTGTGTAAAATTGTAGTGTACTTTGTAAATTTGTAGTGTTTTTTGTAAAGGAGTTTTACTCCTGGTTGAGTGTTAGAGAAGGCCGTATGGCCTTAACTCTGCCAGGTTAAATAAATTATTATTATTATTATTATTATTATTATTATTATTATTATTATTATTATTATTAAATGCCAAAGAGCAGAAAAATGTTGTTATTTTTGTAACTCAACTGAATAATTTGTCAATTTTCTATGTGAAATTTTGTCGATTCCTTAATCTCCCGCATTTTCTTCAAGAAAAATTGGCAACCCTATAAACAAAACACATTTATTATCCAATCCAAAGCAAGCAATTAACCAAACCAAATAAGCAACAAGTGAAAAAATAAACCAAGCAACGAGACCGGCTAGCAAAGAATGGATAAAAAAAAATCGACAGAAAAACCAAACGAACCAGTCAAATCGAACATACCGAACCAAATCAACCAAATTAAACAGCAAACACATAATCCAACCAGTTAACGAAAATTTAAAATGTATTTGCTCTCGAGAAGAAACACGTTATTTGACATTGAATACGATAGAAATGCCTGATAACGGATTCCACCACTTGGTAGTGAAAAGGAACATTTTAAAATAGTGATTCATTGTCTTCACACTTGTCACTGCATATGTCATTAAGATGTACTTTCCTTGCGTAGCACTGCACCTGTTTAGAGTATTTAATAGCATTTCACTTTGGCTATTTTTCTGAGTCAGCCACTTGATTCTCAAATACCGTGATCGCGTCATATGACAGATGTTACAAGACATATGTACTTCCAATTCAAGATGTCAGTACAATGATGTAGTTATCACAGTATAATTGAGGTCCTTATGTCCATCTGACAAGAAAGTTAATGGCAGAACATGACTCTTCTTTTGTGTTCTAGTAAATACATAAAAATAAACAAATGACTAACATAACAAAAGAAGAAAACTAAATCTTATTGAATTGAAGCAGCGGTTTCTCTTTCAGTGTTCCCAATACAAACAACATTTACATTTAACTCTCAAGGAGTGAAACAACTGGGTTCAATAATGTGTCCAGCGTGTCTTCTTGTGAAGAATTTAACATTTCACGTATCGCAGAATTCGCGTTTATCGATTTTTTAATAAATGAAGTGTACAAACATATATCCATGAAAAGCAAGAAGGAAGTGCAAACAATTTAAAAAGAAAAAAGTAGTTGGCCCTATCACAATTAATCGTTTAAATCAGTGATGTCAAAGCAAGCGCATTTTTCTGACCTTGACGTCCTGCGCGGGCATCAAGCGCTAGATATGGAAAGAGGAAGGGTTGTGTATATGAATAAGCAACTTGTTGGATTAAGAAACAGTGGTGCACAAACTTCAAACGGAACGTGAAATTTTTATGTCGTTATTTCTATATGGCTTCTTTCTGTTTAATATTATCTATATTGTCTGTAAAACAAAAGTGCTACCACTGATTTCTTAATATTGCAGTTGTGTTTTAAATCTTAATAACATAATAGAGAGTTAAGAAGGAATATTCATATAAATTTCATAGTAGTACAACTATACTGTACTAAATGGATAAAACACATCATTCTCATAGTTATGAAACAAAAGGTATGAATTCTTTAAGATTGTTTGAACCAAAATGCAACACTGTTACAGTATTTAATCATTAGTAGTAATTTAGGCCCAAGAATATATAACAAATTTATATTTAAATATCCTAATCTTGTCCATTCTAATAGTTCTAGTATTAAATTTAAAAAGTTATGTATGGATTTTATAAAAATAAAAAAATTGTAAATTTAAATTTATATTCTATAATCGCATAGTAGACATAAGACAAATTGTATTGTATAATTATTAATTTCAATTCAGGAATCCGCCCCTGAGCACGAGTTCTACTCTTTCAGGGGCGAGCTAAAGTTTTTCTGTATATATTATATTTTATGTTACAATTATTAGCAAAGTAATAAATAAATAAATAAATAAATAAATAAATAAATAAATAAATAAATAAATAAATAAATAAATAAATAAATAAATAAATAAATAAATAAATAAACAAATAAATAAATAAATAAATAAATAAATAAATAAACAAATAAACAAATAAATAAATAAATAAATAAATTTATAAAGAAAGTGATATCCTAAAAAAAGAGATTGAGTAAGATATGATAAGTTGACATTGATATTGATGGTACTTTTAGCCTCATAAAAGTAATCAATAAACTAATAAAAACAATATTACAGTACATAGCAAAGTTACCTAGGTCCTGTATATGTTTTAAGTGTAACTAATATTCCATAACAAAACTATTATCGGATTAGGCTTTTAAGGTGATATTGGTGAGCAACTTCCTATCATCAGAATATTAAATTATTTTCTCGAAATGTGTTGAAGCTATAGAGCTGACATTTTTACAACACATGGGCACATATCTTTTGCTTATGATGTAACAGTAGTTGTTTTGTTAATTCATTTCCTTGCAAACAATTTCCATGCGAATATTTTCAAAATTTTCAATACACTATCTTCAGTAATACGTATATACGGTATATTAGATTTACGAAAACATTCTGTAAGGCTACTAAATAAATAGGCCTATACTTGAAAATTTCAATTTTCTATACGAAAAGTTGAGAAAATATTTCTTTTGAATAAAAAAATCAAACTTGTTGAAAAATGAGCATTAAAATTAAAACTTACAATCTTATAATGCACTTATACTTCTCAGACAAATCTAAAAATTACCATGGATACAGTTTTAATAAATTCTCTTCCCTTTATCTATTGAATCAGTGCTGGCCATCCCTGTATATAGCTCGACCAAGCGGCATATACCACCTCTTTCGTCTGTCTCTTTACTTTCCGCTGTAAAGCGCTCAGGCTGTCCTGGGCTCTAAAGCGCGCGCTTGCGCCTTTGGGCATCAATTGACATGATTGTGGTAGTCCTACATTTAGGTTCTGTCATGCATATGTTGTCGATCTTTTAGTTTTATATTTATCTGAAACAAATTAAACATATTTCGGTTTTTGTGTACGATATTCAATAAAACATTGTTATAAATTTGATCAAATATTTTAAATTCTGAATACAACAGTTCTGAAGGATAACGAAAAGGCTCATTAAGACATTTTTATTATTCTTTTCTGTAGCAGTGTTATTGACATGAGGGAGTTACTACAGGGACATAATTTTATTTTTACTAACATTTCTAATATTAACCTGGCTATACCTTTGGATCAACGGTTGCTACCCCCTTCCACGACTGGAGTACGATGATACTGGCGTAATATACAAACAAATCACTTTACTATGCATAGGAGGGGAAAAAAGTAGTTCATCCATTTTCGTAAACTAGGAAATATCGCGATTTTGAGTTTGATAATTTTCATTAGGTTTTTGCTTAATCAAAATACAGTACTGTATTAACAATAAGTGTTTTTACTCACGAACTGAGCTGTCCGTGAGGACGTATTCATTATGCAGTGTATATTATACTTTCTATAGCACATTAGCGTACAATATAGAAAATGAAGTTAAATTGAAAAATAATCAAGTATGGATATTTAAACACATTTTTGAAAATGGTGGCCGTTTATTTCGAGACTGGCTTCAGTTCTAATGTGCATATTATCGCACTATAGACTATTGCACCTAATTCCAATTACCAGTTTCGTCCTTCGTACTAGTAACTCATGTTGAAATAATTCTGTACTTACTCTATAAAAGAGTACCTTACGTACTGTAAATTCAATCTTAACTTGTGCCCGATCCGAAATCTACTGTCCGTCCAAGTGGTTTTGTCGCAGGGTCGTAGAAAGGGGGAAAATCACGTGACAGTTAATTACTTAACGAGGCCCTTTTATTTAAATTATTTTAAACAGTTGTATAATATTACGTAGACGTCCAATTCCTAACAGAAATTAATGTTTTCAGAAAAGAGCTAAGACAGCCCAGCCACTAGCCTTTACAAAGAGGTGAATAGAAGTTGGTGGGGCAAACCGGGATGCGACGTAGGCAGTAGGCCTACCTGTGCGAAAATGATTTAATATTGAAAGCTCTTTCGTCACTGGAAAACGCGAACGTATTTTTGGAACGTACTGTTTACTGTGACCGTAAGGCTATTATGAACTTCTTTAGTAGAAGGGGTGGGAGTGAAGTACATTTAAAAACTCAGGTACATTAAAAATTGAAGTAAAAATAAAATGATGTCCCTGTATAAGCATTACCCCATCCTATAATGCCGTATTCTAATATAGCTTGTACTAATGCGAGGTAAATCAGTCGTAAAGTATGGACAGTCAAGTCAAGTAATTTCGTGGGATGACAAAATAGTGAATAATTTTTCTTAATTTATTGCACAGAAAAAGAACGTTTATCCTAACGGAAGTGTTAGCCAACTATTATCCCGGGATACTTAGCTTTAGGATATTCATTTAGAATAGGAAAATTACAATTATTAGAAGACAAATTGAATGTAAGTTATGCATTTTTAAATACAAGAGCGAATCAGGAGATTTCGTACCAACAGAAACGATAAAATATTTTGGCGTGATTGTTCCGAGATTTCACAGTGGATTTATTTATTTGACATTATCTCTACAGGTAATTAAGCTCAATCTGGATTCGAACCCATGCCTGAGAACCACACCGCTGTAATGAAAATGGACTTCAATGACTTCTCTCCCACTTTTATTTAGTTTAGCTGTTTAACTTTAATTAAGGTACCGGTATTTCTTATTGCCATTAACATAGTGCAGTCCATATCTGTGGAGTAACGGCTTGCGCGTCTGGCCGCGAAACCAGGTGGCCCGGGTTCGATTCCCGGTCGGGGCAAGTTAAGGCTGGTTCACAATAAACCGGAAACGAGAATCGGAACGAAAACGAAAACGGTAAAATTGTTAAAATGTATACATTTAAATGTGTCCATTCACAATTAACGAAAAGCTTGCCGGAGCCCGAGATCGGGAACGGAGAGTTGGCCAAGTTTTAACTTTGCCGTTCACGTTTTCTATCACAGCCCACTAGATTCATTCTATTGCCATCTAAAAGCTATTTTGTCGTCGTATATTTTGTAGCACGAAGACCGTGACATAACCTATGCATTATTTTGTTCTGTGCTGTGCATCATGGAGCAAGTTTTATTTGATGAGATTCTAATATTGAGTGTTGAGGACAATCCTCACGTTTACGATAAGCGGCGCGCCTCGTATAAAGATGAGAAAATGAAGGAGAATACGTGGCTTTCAATAGCTGCATCTTTGAACACCGATCGGAAGCGAATCATATTTTATTACTCTATTGGTTGTATTACACACTACATATTCTTCTCTAATTATTTTACGTTATGGTAGACTTAAAATAGGTTGTGATAATAAAGATGCATGGGCATATTTATAGTACCGTACCTAATGAAATATTTCAGTTGAAATTTCGAAGTTGGTTAACCTGTGTTTATGTTGGCTGCCTTGTACTCATGAGAGAACGCCATTGGTCAATTATACACAAATAACATCAGAATGCGTAATATCGACTTTACATATCGTTATTGACATGCATATCGATATCCATAGTCGTCTACGTTCTCGGTTTATTGTGAATCAAAAATTTTCATATTTACGTCCTCTGCTTCTCGTTTTCATTCTGGTACTCGTTCCCGGTTTATTGTGAACCAGCCTTTATTTAGTTGAGGTTTTTCCGGGGTTTTCCCTCAACCCAATATGAGCAAATGCTGGGTAACTTTCGGTGTTGGACCCCGGACTCATTTCACCGGCATTATCACCTTCATCTTATTCAGACGCTAAATACCCTAAGCTGTTGATAAAGCGTCGTAAAATAACCCAATAAAAATCATAGTGCACGCTATACAAATCTAAACGAGGCTTATATTATCGATTTTAGGGTGCAGTGTGATTTATATAGATTGTTCGATCTAGAAATAAATGTGAAAACGGATGCAAATTTGGTGAACCTACAGCTCCAGTCATGTGGAAACGTATTAAAATCGTTGAGTACCTCTTCCAATAAAAGCCATTGTACATTGAAACGTGAAGTTTCCAACACAACAGACAAAGGCAGATTTAAATGGCTTCCCTTTATAGGGAATTACGTAGACAGAAACGCGACAACGATGTACTGAAGTTGTAATAAATCTCATATATCCTAACTGTAACAAACGGTTGCCATAGCAACTTAAATCACATCAACTATAAAATGTCATCAGAATGTTACAGTAATGAACTACATCATATTTGATAAAAAGGAGGAAGTGATATTATCACAAAATACAATATGAAATACACTCGTGTTAGTACATTTCATTTCCAGAAGTTCGCGTTCTTTTTCTTGTATTTATGGTCTGTTACTTTAAAGGCCCATTCACAATGAAAATTAAACATAACCGTAACATAAACACAGAAGTTTGCGCCCAGGCTGCCAAATGGGATCATTCACAATGATTCACATAAGCATTGACATAAACATTACCGTAAGACGTTAACATGAAAGTTTGCAAACTCCAAACTTTCATGCCTATGCTTACGTGATTTGCAAACAGAACACAATCGTGGAGCGCTGAAGTATACGACAGAATATGAGGAAATGGCGTCGTTGTTATGTTTCCATGGTTACCAAGTATGTTTGCTGTTATCTTTATGTTCCCATCGTGAATAACGGTGACTTCTTGATTTTACTGCAACGTTAAGTTAACGCTTACGTTATGTTTAATTTTCATTGTGAATGAGCCTTAACTCTGCAAAAATCTTCTGGACGTCATTATTACTGGAAGCACCAAGATTTTTTTTCCTGTCTTCTCTGTCTGGCTTGATTCTTATTTGCTATTTCAATTCGCTTGATTTCTATAATTTTCAATCTCACTGTATTTTGGATGTCTTGCAATTCTCAATGAGGTTTGCTAATCTATCTTCAATGTGTTGAACCCATAGCAATACCACAAGGAAAATTCTCTGTTAAGTTAGTGAATCCAATTAATCATCTTGTCCAATCAATCACTCCATTCACTCACTTAATCGAAAGAGTCTATCCAATAAGTACAGCAAATTCAACCGTCAGTTCAACGATCCAATCAGTAAAACCAGTCAGTCCAATCAGTTATTCGTAGTTAGTTCAACCAATTAGTTCACAAGTCAATTCCAACAATTTGTTCAACTAGGTCAATAAATTAACCAACTAGTCGGTTATATCAACCAGTCAATCGATCTACTCTGTTCATCAAGTTAGTCCAACCAGCCAGTTAAATCCCGTCAGTTCAATCAGCCAGTTAAATCCAGTCAGTTCAACCAGCTAGTTAAATCCAGTCAGTTCAACCAGCCAATTAAATTCAGTCAGTTCAACCAGCCAGTTAAATTCAATCAGTTCAATCAGCCAGTTAAATTCAGTCAGTTCAATCAGCCAGTTAAATCCAGTCAGTTCAACCAGGCAATTAAATCCAGTCAGTTCAACCAGCCAGTTCAGTCCAGTCAGTTCAACCAGCCAGTTAAATCAAGTCAATTCAACCAGCCAGTTAAATCGAGTCAGTTCAACCAGCCAGTTAAATCCGGTCAGTTCAACCAGCCAGTTAAATCCAGTCAGTTAAACCAGCCAGTTCAGTCCAGTCAGTTCAACCAGCCAGTTAAATCCAGTCAGTCCAACCAGCTAGTTAAATCCAGTCAGTTCAACCAGCTAGTTCAGTCCAGTCCAACCAGCTAGTTAAATCCAGTCAGTTCAACCAGTCAGTTCAACCAGCCAGTTCAGTCCAGTCCAGTCCAACCAGCTAGTTAAATCCAGTCAGTTCAACCAGCCAGTTAAATCCAGTCAGTTCAACCAGCCAGTTAAATCCAGTCAGTTCAACCAGCCAGTTAAATTCAGTCAGATCAATCAGCCAGTTAAATCCAGTCAGTTCAACCAGGCAGTTAAATCCAGTCAGTTCAACCAGGCAGTTAAATCCAGTCAGTTCAACCAGCCAGTTCAGTCCAGTCAGTTCAACCAGCCAGTTAAATCCAGTCAGTTCAACCAGCCAGTTAAATTCAATCAGTTCAATCAGCCAGTTAAATTCAGTCAGTTCAATCAGCCAGTTAAATCCAGTCAGTTCAACCAGGCAATTAAATCCAGTCAGTTCAACCAGCCAGTTCAGTCCAGTCAGTTCAACCAGCCAGTTAAATCCAGTCAATTCAACCAGCCAGTTAAATCGAGTCAGTTCAACCAGCCAGTTAAATCCGGTCAGTTCAACCAGCCAGTTAAATCCAGTCAGTTAAACCAGCCAGTTCAGTCCAGTCAGTTCAACCAGCCAGTTAAATCCAGTCAGTCCAACCAGCTAGTTAAATCCAGTCAGTTCAACCAGCTAGTTCAGTCCAGTCCAACCAGCTAGTTAAATCCAGTCAGTTCAACCAGTCAGTTCAACCAGCCAGTTCAGTCCAGTCCAGTCCAACCAGCTAGTTAAATCCAGTCAGTTCAACCAGCCAGTTAAATCCAGTCAGTTCAACCAGCCAGTTAAATCCAGTCAGTTCAACCAGCCAGTTAAATCCAGTCAGTTCAACCAGCCAGTTAAATCCAGTCAGTTCAACCAGCCAGTTAAATTCAGTCAGATCAATCAGCCAGTTAAATCCAGTCAGTTCAACCAGGCAGTTAAATCCAGTCAGTTCAACCAGGCAGTTAAATCCAGTCAGTTCAACCAGGCAGTTAAATCCAGTCAGTTCAACCAGCCAGTTCAGTCCAGTCAGTTCAACCAGCCAGTTAAATCCAGTCAGATAAACCAGCCAGTTCAGTCCAGTCAGTTCAACCAGCCAGTTAAATCCAGTCAGTCCAACCAGCTAGTTAAATCCAGTCAGTTCAACCAGCCAGTTCAGTCCAGTCCAACCAGCTAGTTAAATCCAGTCAGTTCAACCAGCCAGTTAAATCCAGTCAGTCCAACCAGCTAGTTAAATCCAGTCAGTTCAACCAGCCAGTTAAATCCAGTCAGTTCAACCAGCCAGTTAAATCCAGTCAGTTCAACCAGCCAGTTAAATTCAGTCAGATCAATCAGCCAGTTAAATCCAGTCAGTTCAACCAGCCAGTTAAATCGAGTCAGTTCAACCAGCCAGTTCAGTCCAGTCAGTTCAACCAGCCAGTTAAATCCAGTCAGATAAACCAGCCAGTTCAGTCCAGTCAGTTCAACCAGCCAGTTAAATCCAGTCAGTCCAACCAGCTAGTTAAATCCAGTCAGTTCAACCAGCCAGTTCAGTCCAGTCCAACCAGCTAGTTAAATCCAGTCAGTTCAACCAGCCAGTTAAATCCAGTCAGTCCAACCAGCCAGTTAAATCCAGTCAGTTCAACCAGCCAGTTAAATCCAGTCAGTTCAACCAGCCAGTTAAATTCAGTCAGATCAACCAGCCAGTTAAATCCAGTCAGTTCAACCAGCCAGTTAAATTCAGTCAGATCAATCAGCCAGTTAAATCCAGTCAGTTCAACCAGCCAGTTCAGTTAGTTCAGCCAGGAAGTTCAGTAATTCAGCCAGTCAGTCCAACCTGCCAGTTCAGTCAGTTCAGCCAGGAAGTTCAGTAATTCAACCAGTCAGTCCAACCTGCCAGTTCAGTCAGTTCAGCCAGGAAGTTCAGTAATTCAGCCAGTCAGTCCAACCTGCCAGTTCAGTCAGTTCAACCAGCCAGTTAAATCGAGTCAGTTCAACCAGCCAGTTCAGACCAGTCAGTCAAACCAGACAGTTCAGTTAGTTCAGCCAGGAAGTTCAGTAATTCAGCCAGTCAGTCCAACCTGCCAGTTCAGTCAGTTCAGCCAGGAAGTTCAGTAATTCAACCAGTCAGTCCAACCTGCCAGTTCAGTCAGTTCAGCCAGGAAGTTCAGTAATTCAGCCAGTCAGTCCAACTTGCCAGTTCAGTCAGGAAGTTCAGTAATTCAGCCAGTCAGTCCAACCTGCCAGTTCAGTCAGTTCAGCCATGAAGTTCAGTAATTCAGCCGGTGAGTCCAACGTGCCAGTTCAGTCAGTTCAGCCAGGAAGTTCAGTAATTCAGCCAGTCAGTCCACTCATGTAATCAGTCCGTCATTTCAGTTATTCTGTCAACCTGTCAGTACTAAGTCAGTTCATTCTACAAATTATCCCAGGCAGTCTGTCAGTTAGCTCTGACGAGGACTCGTCACTCGCTGCACCGTGTGATTGTGATTAGGCAGTATGAGGCGTCACTTCTCCATCCTGCTGCTGACCTTGTTTGTTGACCCACTTCTCGCGCCAAGGCCGTTAACTCCGAGGCAATGATTTCTAGGTCGACCACCTGGCGACTACTTCACTTGCTCACTCTCAATCTACATCTGCTGAATCTTGGGTTCGAACCCAGGGCACTTACAAACTGTTAAGCAAGTCCCTTAGTCTAGAACCAAGGCCGGACATACGCTTCTACAGCACTGGGCAGAGTTGGCTAGGAGTTCCACAGAAGACAGTACGTTGCAGCTACTAGGAAAATACGTTTAAGCTTAAAAGAACTCTACACAATCGTAACCAATCCGGTGGCTTCTACCATAGGGGCTCGATTCTAACCAAAACTGTGAGGTTTACGATAGTCAACTTGGATGTGGAGCAGAGCATATCTTCTCAGTTAACTTCGCCTATTTTTGCTATTCCGCCATTCACGGTATCTCATAGACTCTGGTGGATAGCATTGTTCTTTTTTAGTTGGTTATTTAAGGACGTTATATCAATTATTCCGTTATTTAGCGTCGATTTGATATGTGATAGCTAGATGATAATTGGCGAGATATGGCCGAGGATTCGCCATAGAATGCCAGACATTCACCTTACAGTTGGGAAAAACCTCGGGGAAAAAACTCAACCAGGTAATCAGCCCAAGTGGGAATCAAACCCACGCCCAAGCACAACTCTGGATCGGCAGGCAAGCGCCTCAGGCGACTGAGCTACTCCGTGGCTCGGCATTGTCGTTAAATATACGTTAAACAATAAAATTACCATCATTCGTTCAGTGTTCTACCCAAGGGCAGGTATTTCACTGCAAAACTAGCATTTTCCAATACTTCCTATTTTCTGCCTTCCTCTTTGTCTCCTCATATTTATTTATTTATTTATTTATTTATTTATTTATTACTTTGCTAATAATTGTAACATAAAATATAATATACACAAAAAAACTTTAGCTCGTCCCTGAAAGAGTAGAACTCGTGCTCAGGGGTGGATTCCTTAATTGAAATTAATAAATATATAATACAATTTCTCTTATGTCTACCATGCAATTATAGTATATAAATTTAACTTTACAATTTTTCAATTTTTATAAAATCCATACATAACTTTTTAAATTTAATACTAGAACTATTAGAATTGACAAGATTAGGATATTTAAATATAAATTTGGGCCTAAATTACTACTATGATTAAATACTGTAGCAATGTTGCATTTTGGTTCAAACAATCTTAAAGAATTCATACCTTTTGTTTCATAACTATGAGAATACAATTCAAAATTATTTCGATTTTTATGTATGAATTTTATGAATATAATATAATAAATTTGTCTTACGTTAAGTACATTAAAGTCTAAAAACAAATTTTGAGATGGAAAATCAATAGGTTTATGAAGACATATTTTAATTATTTTCTTCTGTAATAAATAAAGTGGATTAAAACTGGATTTAAATGGGCTACCCCATCCTATAATTCCATACATAATTACCGATTGAAATAAAGTTAAATATATTGTGCGTAATAAACTTATTGACAAGTAATTCCTCAATAAAACAAAATAATACACTATTTTACGTAATTTATTACAAAGGTAATTAATATGTTGGTTCCATTTTAAATGATTATCGAAAATTATGCCTAAATACTTAACTTCAGAGGACTCTTTAATAATCGGACATTTACACTGTATAAGACAACAATCAGAATTAGGTAATTTAATACTTAATATAGATGTAGGAAGTTTGTTACATTCTTCAGATAATGAGAATGGAATAATTATGGTTTTATTTTCGTTCATAGAAAGGTAATTTATGATTCACATATCTTAATGTCGTCTATCATCTGATATCTTCTTCTGCCCCGAACTCTTCTCCCGTTCACCATTCCTTCCAGTGCATCCTTCAGTAGGCAGTTTCTTCTCAGCCAGTGACCCAGCCAATTCCTTTTCCTCTTCCTGATCAGTTTCAGCATCATTCTTTCTTCACCCACTCTTGCCAACACAGCTTCCTGTTTTATTCTGTCTGTCCATTTCACACACTCCATTCTTCTCCATATCCACATTTCAAATGCTTCTAATCGTTTCTCTTCTCTTCGTCGTAATGTCCATGTTTCTGCTCCATACAAAGCACTTCACTAGTCTCTTCCTTAGTACTTTCTCCAGAGGTCCACAGAAGATGTTCCTTTTTCTACTAAAAGCTTCCTTTGCCATTGCTATCCTCATTTTGACTTCCTGGCAGCAGCTCATGTTACTGCTTATACTACACCCCACGCATTTCAAGCTGTCCACTTGCTCTACTTCCTCATTTAGAATTCGCAAGTTTACCTTCTTTATTTTTCTTCCTATGACCATGGTCTTCGTTTTATTTGTATTTATCTTCATCCCATACTGCTCACAGCTGTCATTTAGCTCCAGTAATATATCCCTAAGTATCGTCTCCTCTTCTGCTAACAACGTCATATCATCAGCAAATCTTATGTACTTTTACTTATTCTTCTTCCTTCTTCACTATTTAATCAGTTATTTTCTGTAATGATTAACGACTACAATGTACAAACACCAAACCTTAAATGTTCTTGTTATCTCCTTACGTTGGACAATGCGAAGCCAACTTCTATCTCTCTATGATAATATTTTCAAGTCATCGATGCAACCTGCTTCTGCATTCCGTTTTTATGCTCTGTTTTGATTACAGAATCGACTCAAAAAAACTTTTCCGACATAAATATTTGGTCACAAAAAATTACTAACAATTTTAGAGCTTTGTCATGACGTCTATCATTCGCTCATAGCCGACCGGTAATCGGAGAAATCAGATTAAATGATGATCGAGAATGGAGCAGTGACAGACCTGACCGGGACTCGAATCGGGACTGATGGACTAGACCACGCAGTCACCACAAGTGCGTCCTTCGTATTTTATTTTAATTTCCTTATCCAATAATTAATCAGTCTAAATTATCTAATAAATAAGGACAACAGACTCAACTATATAAAATTTCTAGGACTTTTTATAGACTCCAGTTTAACATGGGATAAGCACATCGAATACATATGCACAAAGCTATCAAGAGTTTTATATTTGTTAAAGAAATTAACGACTTGCGTTTCTCAAAATTATTTAAGATGTGCCTACTTTTCTTTCTTTCAGTCGATAATCCGATATTCCCTAATTTTCTGGGGAAATGGAACCAAAATTGGAAGCGTCTTGATTTTACAAAAGAAAGCCATTAGAATTTTATGTAAATCAAACTATCTGGAACATTGTCGGCCACTTTTCAGACAATCACGGATTTTAACAATCATAAATTTGTTTATATATGTGATAATTTGTATAAACAAAAGCCGCCCTAAATAAGGGTTCGATAGATCGGCCTACTAATCAATTCATAAAGAATAATAAGTAAACAAAACAATTTTGTGATACTTGGAAAGAAAAAGAAAAAAACATTAAGATAAGAAAACGTAGGAAATCATTTACAATAAAAATTTTGTTGGGTACAAATGATTACTAATTATAGCTAAGGATGATTTTAACACGTGAGATCCTATGGCATCAATCGTTGCATCAGAAATTTTAAATTGTTTAAGTTGATTTAAAGTTTCTCGTGGGATCGTGCCACGGGCACCGAACATGAGCCCAAAAACTGTCCAATGTGTGATGTGGTATTGTGCTCCAAGATGCTGACAAGGCTCATATATGACTTGTTTTTCACGACACACCTCTTGTGGCTGTTGCTCATGCATCTCAAAACGGATTGTGGGATCAAGAATGACACCCTTATCCTTCTGCCGATCAATTATGATGATATCAGCCCGTCTAGTAGAGCCATCAGAAGAGACGCAACCAACCTCCTCATAAACCTCATAGGAAGCATTCTGACGGATTGAAGCTGCGATGAGAGAACGAACCGTATTATGTCTGTTAATTCGGAGCAATTCTCCATGATGGCAGAAACCCAAGACGTGAGGAAGCGTTTCTTGCTCGTCGCATCTTCTGCAACGGGTTGAGTCAAGAGTTCTACCAGAGAGAGTACGTACAGGTATTGTATTACAGTTCATCTTAATGGCTTGCGTCCACTTTACACTCGACAAAATATAAACAATTACTCATTAGTGGCCAATATACATGATCATGAAATTAGAAATAGTGAACAAATTAATATTCCATATTGTAGATTACACAAGAGCAACACAAACTTTTTAATTATGGGGATGAAATTATATAATAAGCTCCCCAGTCAATATTATAAATTACCAATCAATAGTTTCAAAACTAGATTTTACAATTGGTTATTAAATAATACTTTTTATTCTGTTGCTGAGTTTTACAACACAAATTTGTATGAAATTGTATTTTAATAAATAAGTTTTAATTGCAATTTAGTTAGTTTTCTTTAATTTAAAAGTTTCAAATTATTTCATGTTTTCATTGTATTATTTAAATTTTACTGTTTCTTTTATTGGTGTTTTTTAAAATATCTGTATATGTTTTTCAATGTATTCTAACGAAGCCTAAAACTGTATATCTAATGGCCAAATAAATTGAATTGATTAGTAATGACGTAGAGCTCTGAAGGTAGAAAATTTAATGTGGAATGACAGAGATAGCGATGAGTGTATGAGAGTGAAACAAAATTTCTAGCTTAAACAATATGAAATCAAGGAAGGAAACAAGTTTATCCTTTCCAGGAACGAACCGATATCCTTGCAGTGCATGATTAGTCATTTCACGAAACAAACAGGTCAATTTCCTTCTAGTTAATTTAGTTTGCAATTTGCTTCTATAACACCTTCTTTGATTGACTGCTCCTTTAATGGATTCAACCTTTCTGTTCTAGTAATGAAGTGTTTGCTTTTATGACATTTAAACAATTTCATACCTATTTTATGACAACTGCAAGGTTTACAACGCAAAATACATTCTTCATCATGTTGTTTAACACGACAATACAAACTTCATATGCACTTTTTTTTTCTACGGAGAAGGAGTGCCCGTAGGCAAGTACAGCAGCCTTAGGCTTATTATGAAACCTCCTTGAAGTCCTTAGATCTCTCTTCATGCACGTGATTCACTTTATGATATCATTGTTTAGATTCAGCCACAGCATCCAGTTCTGACAGGAGAACGTGACGTTCTTCTGCAGCCTCCTCAGATCGATAGCATCT
>NC_091119.1:6756858-6776858 GCF_040183065.1 Periplaneta americana | reverse complement strand
GTAAAAAAATCAAACTTGTGAAAAATGAGCATTAAAATTAAAACTTACATTCTTATAATGCACTTATACTTCTCAGACAAATCTAAAAATTACCATGGATACAGTTTTAATAAGTTCTCTTCCGTTTATCTATTGAATCAGTGCTGGCCATCTCTGAATACAGCTCGACCAAGCGGCATATACCACCTCTTTCGTCTTTCTGTTTCCTTTCCGCTGTAAAGCGCTCAGGCTCTCCTGGGCTCTAAAGCGCGCGCTTGCTCCTGTGGGCATCAATTGACATGCCTGATATAGGCTAGTAAGATCCACTATTTTCTTCATGACAGCTCGTACAGTTATGCTTTCCTGTAGATCCAAAGTTCTCAAGTTGAGAACTTAATTACAACGATGGGTTTTTTAGGGAACTCAACATCCCTAGAATGGCATCCTGTGAAAGAGATGTGAAGTTCAGGGTTCCATGTCAAAGATTAATGGAAAAAATTATTTATTCTAAATTAGAGGGCTCCAGTCAACCAACATTGCTGTTGTCCTCTCAACGTTCCCTGCCACACCGATGCTCATAGTGTCAAAAAGCAAATCTATCAGGGTACAATAACTTCTCTCTTATCTAAGAGATTTTTATAAAGCTTTGTATAGAAGTTAGATAGCATAAACTTTTCGTGTACAAAGTCTTATTACGTTTATGTAGTATTGTCTTTAATTTCAGTGTACCTGAAAGCTTGATTTTTCATAATACACGTCACTGTATGTTACAGAAAACCACAATTTAAGTCACACAGAGATAGTGTGCACTCAATGTTGGTTGCTTGAAGGTTGTCAGCCCAGTTTGAGGTCTGTGGATATAGAGGGAAAAATTGAATCGTTGTCTGGTAGAGTTCCCGGGTAGCTCAGTTGGTAGAGTGTTGGTACGTTTAACCTAAGGTCCCAGGTTCGATGCCCGGCCCCGGAACAATTTTTCCCTCGAAATTACGCGTACTTTTCTGATTTCATCTTAAAAATGGGACAATAAGCAACCAGGCCCTATTCTGAATAAACGACAAGCATAAGGGCACACGGCAACTGATGACGTGTTAATAAGAAGAAAGTAGAATAAAATATTAAAGAATATAAAAAATGCATGAGTTGTCCATACCGCAGTTACTGGGAGGATAAAATAGGTGGAGCATATTGTTAAAATTTGTATCTGCCGCCCGCTGATAAGAGCAGCCGTTTTCAGGGCAGTCCGACCTCCATATTTTGCTTGTACAGTAATTGTGTAAACAGTAGTAATGGCTCAGCAGACAAGGGAAGTCAATTCTTGTTGGGAGAATACATCCCTGCCAGCGTTTATTATTCAGGCAGGCAAACTCATTATTCAAATGCGGGGATAGACGCTTTTAATAAGTGTTTACGTCAATGCGCGAACAAGAACCAGTCCGTCAGAATCACGTTGCGTTTACATTAATTGCATATTCAAATACCTAATCGGGTTTAACGTTACCCAGTCCGATTAACGAATAATAAACCGTGTCATGTGAATAACAACATTTCCCATAATGTATTTAATCGATTTTACATGACAATTAAATTATCCTCTCATGTATCGCTATGTAATGTATCTTGTTACAAGTCCGGAGGATCCGGGTTCAACTTCCGAAAAGAAGCGGGGACTTATCTTCTACTATATATTTTTTTTAGTTGGTTATTTTACGACGCTTTGTCAACATCTTAGGTTATTTAGCGTCTGAATGAGATGAAGGTGATAATGCCGGTGAAATGAGTCCGGGGTTCAGCACCGAAAGTTACACAGCATTTGCTCTTATTGGGTTGAGGGAAAACCCCAGAAAAAACCTCCAACCAGGTAACTTGCCCCGACCGGGAATCGAACCCGGGCCACCTGGTTTCGCTGCCAGTCGCGCTGACCGTTACTCCGTAAGTGTGGACTCTTCTACTATAGAGGCTCTGTGTACATTTTTGTGATCCTATTATATGGGACTCACCTCACCGGTTGGTCAAGAGTGTAAAATAATGATGTTGCAGAGGAAGATGAAACAGGCTGAAAATATAACTACATTCAACAGCATTTATTTTCCAAGAAGTAAATTTTGTCTGGAGTTTTCTATTAAGAGTCCCGCGCCGTGGCGTCGCGGTCTAAGGCATCCCGCCTAGGACTCGCGTTACGGAATGCGCGCTGGTTCGAGTCCTCATGGGGGAAGAAATTTTCTCATGAAATTTCGGGCAGTGTATGGGACCTGTGCCCACCCAGCATCGTGATGCACTTTGGGAGCTACGATAGGTAACGAAATCCGGTTACGCAAACCAGCTATAACGGCTGGAGGGATCATCATGCTAATCTCCATTCTGGTTGGATGATCGTCCACCTCTGCTTCGGCATGTGGCCGTGAGGCCAGCAGCCGGCTGGTCGGTCTTGGCCCTTCGTGGGCTGTAGCGCCACCGATTATTATTATTATTATTATTATTATTATTATTATTATTATTATTACTATTATTACTATTATCATCATTATTTCCATTTCGTACAATATTTTCGTCACGAGACGTAATCATATAGGCCTACTTTATCTTTTCGGGAGTTACTTCCAAATCTATCTCTTTACTTGCTTCCAGTAAAATTCCCGTGTTCTTCCTAATCGTTTGTGGATTTTCTCCTAACATATTCACGTCATCCGCTTGACAAGCAGCTGATGTAACCCGTTCAATTCCAAACTGGACTGTTATCCTGGACTTTCCTAGAGCAAAGTTAAAAAGTAAAGGTGATAGTGCATCTCCTTGCTTTAGCCCACAGTGAATTGGAAACGCATCTGACAGAAACTGACCTATACGAACTCTGCTGTACGTTTCACTGAGACACATTTTAATTAATCGAACTAGTTTCTTGGGAATACCAAATTCAATAAGAATATACCCGTATTTGCTGTCAAAAAATCTGAAAGTTAGAATTTATAAAACAGTTATATTACAGGTTGTTCTTTATGGTTGTAAAACTTGTAATCTCACTTTGAGAGAGGAACATAGTTAAGGGTGTTTGAGAATAAGGTGCTTAGGAATATATTTGGGGCTAAGAGGGATGAAGTTACAGGAGAATGCAGAAAGTTACACAACACAGAACTGCACGCATTGTATTCTTCACCTGATATAATTAGGAACATTAAATCCAGACGTTTGAGATGGGTAGGGTATGTAGCAAGTATGGACGAATCCAGAAATGCATATAGAGTGCTAGTTAGGAGGCCGGAGGGAAAAAGACCTTTGGGGAGACCGAGAGGTAGATGGGAATTTAATATTAAAATGGATTTGAGGGAGGTGGGAGATGATGATAGAGACTGGATTAATGTTGCTCAGGATAGGGACCAATGGCGGGCTTATGTGAGGGCGGCAATGAACCTCCGGGTTCCTTAAAAGTTAGTGAGTAAATAAGTAAGGATTATTATTATTATTATTATTATTATTATTATTATCATTATTATTATTATTATTATTATTATTATTATTATTCACAGCCTTTCTGATTCATTGTTCTGACTACAGCCAAATTCATTACAGAGTGAGTAACGAGTAACTTACCCAAATGACTGCCGTAGATATTAGAAACATTACGTTTTGTGACTCATCTATCGTTCCAGCGATTGATACTATAGACTCTATTCTCGAATTTCAGATTTAATGTGAAATATGAATCACAAACCGTATTTACTAAGGGCTGTGTGATGTATCTTGTCTCACTGTGAAAAGAGAGAGAAAGGAGATATGTCTTACTTCGTCTGTATTGTTATGGCGATGGGGGAGTGGAGCGGTGCCGTCCATCCATCCAGTGGCGGAAGGAACTAGTTGATACATTCTGTAGCGCAAAATAAAGTAACAAAATATCTCTCTTCGTACTGTATAGTTCCGTCACTGAGCTTGTCTTTCAAGAAACTGAGTTTCGGTAGCCTGTACAATAACAAGATTTTGAAAGGAATCCTAAAAAAATTATAACCCTCCCATAACCTCCACCTTCATTTGAAGGGACTTGGTTTTATTGCTACTGAGACAAGATAAACCTTACCAGGTATGCTATTGAGACTATGGCATAAGTGGGGAAGTGAAAAAATAAAAATTTGTAGATTTAAGTAAAGCATCTGACGTATCTGTTTAGTTTGGGAGGCCCCTGCTGTGACCTTGCGGAACTAGTGCACACTACCATTCGGAGCGCCGGCCTGGGTGGCTCTCACCTCTTGAGTTAAAGCAGCCAGGCATAAAATGATCGGTGATTTATACGTTTCTACCTCAGCGGTTAATTACTGCTGGGTAAACAAAGCGGAGCAGTAAATAAGCGAGGCTTTGTCGCGTCACGCTCCCATTCCTGCGGCCGGCCTGCCATCGGGTTCCTCACATTCAATGTTTCGGAAACCTCCATTGTTACACGGGACCCCTCTTGGATTTGCCAGTGCTACAATTAATGCTCGTCCACAATGCAAACCGAAATTAATGTAAACATAACACGGGTATTGAAGCTAGAACCTCCAGCATTAAACACAATCATTCACAGTATGTTCTATTAAACACAACAATAATCCAAATTAAACGCTTGGTAGCTAGTAGTTTGTACGTTTAAGTTTACTTCGAAATTAAGTTTTTAGCCTTTCACAAGAAAGGAGTACTGCCCTCCCAAGCCAAAAGGGCGTATCTCAAGGATTTTCTGAAAATAAATTTTTGAAATAATTGGAGAGTTCAGATGCTAATATATCTATTTCCTAAAGTAAATGGCCGTTTCTCAATGAATTGTGCCTTTAAAATGTGATTTAATGAAAGTCGTATCTCAAAATTAATATAAATTCCTAAGCGAATTTGGCAGAAGTTCATTTTTCTAAGCAAAAAGACCGTTTCTCAGACATACGTTCTTTTCGCTTAGTATTTCCTATTTGCCATTCTAGTCAAATTAGACGTAACTGCATTAGTAACAAATCCTTCGTGTTTTAATCCGTTCTCAGCAATGTAATCACCACTAACCGAATGCTCATTTCCCATCGTTTAAGGGGAGTTGGTCATTATCGCATGCAAAATAATGGTAAAAATAGCCGCTCTTCAAGCAGTCATAAATATAATACTATTTATCACAGCTCTTTCATTTTTTTTAGTCATATATGTATACACATTAAGCTTTGAAATGAAAAAGAATGGTTACTCTAGAGTAAATATTTATCCTTAAATTAATTTTTTTAATTAAGCACAATTTTTTTTTATAAATCCACTACATGTCTGTGATTAGGTACATTCTATTCACTTATTATAGCACATATTGAATTGAAAATTTGACCACTTACTGCTAATAGATACTGAAACATACCCTACTAAAATTATTCATGTATCTATAATATTATAGGCATAGGGCTTATAGCAATCATCACCGTCAATAAATTAAAAAGGAATTGAAGATTAGTATAAGCCCTATGCCCATAATATTACAGATATTTTAATAATTTTAGTAGGGTATGTTTTAGTATCTACTAGCAGTAAGTGTCCAAAATTTCAATTCAATGTGAGCTATGATAAGTGAATAAAGTGTACCTAATCACAGGTATGTAGTGAATTTATATAAAAAAAATATGATTAAATTCAAAAAATAATATCAGGGTAAGATTTGCACTAGATTAACCATTCTTCTTTCATTTTAAAGCTTAATGTGTATACATATATCACTAAAAAAATGAAAGAGCTGTGATAAATAGTATTGCAATTCTGACCGCTTGAAGATAGGCTATTTTTACCATTACTTTGCATGCGATAACGTCCAATTCCCCTTAAACACAGTTCTAATAATTAATTCATTGTTGATCATGAAAATTAATATACAAGGTGTATTCCGATTAATTTTTCTAGTTTATTATTGAAAACATGTCACAATTTTCATTTGCTTGTTAATTGTTATGTAGTCACGACGCAGAATATTGATTCTACTCAACCTTATTTTAAAAACGCCATTATAATCACCACGTAAGTAAAATAATATTTATTTTTATCACTATTGGCCTGATAGTAGGCGCGCTTTGATCATTCACTAAATCCTCAATACTGAAAAATATTCAAGTTTTGAGATACGGCCTTTTGGCTTGGGAGGGCAGAGTAATGATGTAATGAAAATTCGAGCAGCTCTGTAACACGTATACTCAACAGCAGAAACAGCGCCTTCATTCATTATTCTTGAAACAGTACTTACTTACTTACTTACTTACAAGGCTTTTAAGGGGAGAGGATGGTATTTTTTAAAACTTTTTTTCCTATTTGGTGTATATTATTAATTTTTTGTATGTAGAGAGCTCATAGCTGTGGAAACTCAACCAAATAAAAATATTTTGAAAAAAAAAAATTATTTGGGGCCCAAATTTGAAAAAAATATACCCAATGCAGGATTGGACTAAAACCGATATATCTAAACCGTTTTTAAAGATAGATTCAAACAGTTTTATCCAATATATTTGCAAAAGTATGTTCTACAAACTGTCTGTCACAGAATTTTGATATTAGTCCCTACGTTTGTAAAATAAACAATTAAAATTTAGTAACAATTTTCTGATTTCCTTTCTTGCAAACAAACGGACGTATTTTTAAAATGAAATCAATTAACAAAATTCTGTTACAGAGAAAAGTTTCCTAATAGTCTAAACAATGTGTGTTCTAAATTTCTTGCATGTATCTTTAATAGTTCAGAAATTATATCCATTTTGTCTGGCAATGTAGCAAAAAAAAAAAAAAAAAAAAAGAAGTTACTGGAAACCGATAAAAGCGGGCGTGTGATTTAAAAATCCATAGCGCAGGAAGTTTAAAAATGACGTCTCAACATCCGATAAGGGCACAAATACCCACAAAATGTTATGCAATGCATTCCACACATATCAAAGGGTATTTTAAAGAAAAAAAAATTCTGAAAATTTAATTTACCGGAAACAACAATAAAAGTTGGCGAGTGATTTAAAAATCCATAATGCAGGAAGTTTAAAAATAGCGATCCACACATATCACAGGGTATTTTAAAGAATTTTTTTTAAATACAGTCATTTTTCATCAAAAATACCATCCTCTCCCCTTAAGGAACCCGGAGGTTCATTGCCGCCCTCACATAAGCCCGCCATTGGTCCCTATCCTGAACAAGATTAATCCATTCTCTATCATAATATTCCACCTCCCTCAAATCCAATTTAATATTATCCTCCCATCTATGTATCGGCCTCCCCAAAGGTCTTATTCCCTCCGGTCTCCCAACTAACACACTATATGCATTTCTGAATTAGTCCATACGTGCTACATGCCTTGCCCATCTCAAACTTCTGGATTTAATGTTCTTAATTATGTCACGTGAAGAATAAAATGCGTGCAGTTCTGCATTGTGTAACTTTTCCATCCTCCTGTAACTTCATCCTTCTTAGCCCCAAATATTTTCCTAAGCACCTTATTCTCTAACACCCTTAACCTCAGTTACTTTCTCAAAGTGAGAGTCCAAGTTTCACAACCATAAAAACAACCGTTATTGTTTTATAAATTCTAACTTTCAGCTTTTTTGAGAGCAGACTGGATGATAAAAGCTAATGTTAATGTTAATGTCATGTTTTATTTAACGACGCTCGCAACTGCAGAGGTTATATCAGCGTTGCCGGATGTGCCGGAATTTTGTCCCGCAGGAGTTCTTTTACATGCCAGTAAATCTACTGACATGAGCCTGTCACATTTAAGCACACTTAAATGCCATCGACCTGGCCGGGGATCGAACCCGCAACCTTGGGCATAGAAGACCAGCGCTATACCAACTCGCCAACCAGGTCGACGTCTGGATGGTGAATGTAGAAATATAATTTGCTGTTAAAACAAATGACTACACCATAACTTTACTATAGACACATTCAGTAAACTTCCATGCAATCACTGCCTCATTGATTCCTGTTACTTAACCAAAGTACTTCAAAAGATTGATGAAACACCATGACACTAACAGCACATGACAAGGGACGAACATATAGTTCTGTGGAAAGAAGATAAATCTCTACTATTATACCGCGCCATAAATCGAACCTGTGACTGCTCGGGTGAGAAATTCATAAGGTAGGCCTATATTAATGACACACAAAAAATAATACAAATTTATCCTAATTACTTGTTGAAAAACAATGAGCCAAGTTGGACTAGCTTGCAACATTTTGTACTTTGCAGCTAAAATCACCTGTAGGCTATAACAGCTTATCAAGCTAATGTATTTGACATTTCTTTCCTTATAACTCTTTCATTTTTTTTCTTTCTTGAACTGTAGCCAGTAAACACGGTATCACATACAGCGGACACTGAACTGGATATAGGCCCTACAACCACTATTTGTGGCTAAAGGAGGCGAGAGTCCAGTGATATGAAGGTCAAACCCTATCGACAATCTAATTTTTTAACACTGGGGTGATTAGAAGTAAACAAAACGTAGAAATTTTGAGTCACGCACACAGCCAACGGACACTGGTTTGCATATGCACAACTGTGTGCACCTCAAGGAGGTGATTGTCCTGCAGCTTTAAGGTCAGAGCCTGTCGACCTTCCACAACCGCAGATGTCTGCAGGAACCCGCTACACACAACTGCAGCGAACTTACAAGCAGGCAATTTTCATTTCAACCAGACTAGGCAGACTACAGCTTTTTTATTCCGTTTCTATGACAACGTGTTCTAATTAGTCAATTGAGATATATTAACCTTCCTTCCCGTCTTATTGTTCCACTGTCATAGCCTGAGGAATACCAGTAGATATGAAATGAAGCATGTGTACGAGGGTCATGATTCAAGCTTAAGGCTATGAATCTCTTTTTTGTTTTCCATGGAGAAAGTTGTATAAATATAACGAGAAGTTGACAGAACATAATACTAGTCACAACAAGGAAAATATCAGATTAACCGAAATAATTTACATTTACAACTCAAAACATGAGATTATGAGAAATTCTATAAAAGGGTCATGAACTGTAAAATATGAACAGTTTCGAATCCGACAATTGAAATTAAGACTATGAAACTAATAATAAATAAAAAGAAATACTGAGGAAAACACAGAGGTTAAGGAGTAGTTTCGAAGCTGGCTGAAGATTAAGATATTCGAATTTAAACAGTAAAAATGAAGTCCATAATGATAAAACACACAACAATAATCATATAAAACAATGAAACAAAGCTGTAATCACGCAAACATTTGTATTTTGTAAATCCTGTCCCTTTTTTATTAACAATATTATATTTAATTTTTTATCGTTCCAGAATAAATTCAATCCTAGATAAAGAAACAGAACAACTAGAACAGCTTACCTGCGGCAATCTTTCAGGGTGATCCTCTCAAAATCAATACATTTAAGAAAAGGTTGAGAAGATTAGACTGAAAATATAATTGGAGGTGCAGTGTAATTATTTAAGTTGTCATGTAATTAATTAAGTTGATATGTAATTAATTAAGATGATATGTAATTAATTAAGATGGTATGTAATTTAGTTTATATGTAAATAAATTAAGGTGATATGTAATTAAGTTAGTATGTAATTACTTAAATTGGTAATAATTGGGTGAAACAGAAGTACTTATAAGTTAGATTTACTTTTGCTTATCGTAGGCGTTATTATAGAATAGTTTTTATTTATAGTCCTAGGTTTATTGCATCTACTTATTTAGAGTTAGAAATAAATGTACGTTAATTTTATTTCATTTTTTTAATTGCTGTAATTATTGTATTATTGTAATGGTATTATTGTATATTATATATCACTGCCACCGGGTATATACCCAATTGTAGTGTTAATAAATACATTACATACAAATAGTTGGGAGAGATCGCTGTACAGAGACAGAGAAAGAGAGTCTGCATTTCCAAAACCACATTTTCGTTTCGGGGAAGTTGAAAGTTTGTATTTCATGAAGGTCTCCAAATTTTAATTTCTTAGAATCACAATTTCTTCTACAGTAGCGTGCAAATTAATCCGAACAACGTAATTACTTATGCAAAAACACTCAAACGGGATAAAAAAAAAGGATCTAAGACATACCTCAGTAATCTATGTGGCCTCCCTTGTTCCTAATAAAAGCTCTGAGACGATTTGGCATGGATTCCACTAATTTGCCACAAATATTCTTCATCGCGAAACCATACACAAATGAGGGCAGAAATCATCTTCTCCTTTGTAGAACAATCCATTTTTTGCATTCTTCTTTTGCAAATTGACCACAAGTTTTCAATGGGGTTGATGTCGGGTAAGTTGCCTGGCCAGGGGAGTACCTGAATATGGGTATTCTTCTTGTTGAAGAATTCTGTAGTTTTTCGAGACGTATGGCATGGTGCCAGGTCTTGTTGGAACACACCTCTGCCATCCGGAAATGATTTTTGCAGCTGGGGTACGATTCTGGTTTCCAATAAGTGAATATATTTGTCAGAATTCATCATTCCCTTGATAGGCATTAATGCTCCAGGCCCTTCATGTGTAAAACAACCCCAAAACATTACTTTAGGGGGGTATTTGGGTGCTTGTTGGAGATTAGCTGCTGTTACTTTTTCGGATCTTTTCCGTACGTAAGAAACACAATGGCCGTTGACCTCGAAATGAGACTCATCGGAAAAAAGTACATTCTTCCAGTCATTCACTGTCCAGTGTCGGTGTAATTTTGCCCACATTAAGCGCTTTTGCACATAACAGGGGTTAGCAGTTGCTTCTTAATAGGCTTACGAGCCCTTCGTCCAGCTTCCAAAAGCCTACGCCACACTGTTGTGACGTGAATATTCGCCCCAGTGGTAGCCATTAACTCGCGGGTTAAGTCGACAGCAGTTAGTCTAGGAATTAATTTACTTTTCCTGACAGTTAAACGATCATCTGCAGGTGAAGTCTTCCTTTTCCGGCCACAGTTTCCTTTTTTCTGGGGTGTGATGGATCCAGTCTCCCTGTATTGTTTTATGATCGAATTAACAGTAGCCAAACCGATGTGACATTCTGCAGCAATTTGCCTCTGTGTCATAGAAGAATGTTCTGCTAATGTTATAATTTTAGACCGTTTTCGTGGAGTTGTATCCATTTGTGAAGACGACAGAATGTACACAGGATTGCAGTATTAAGTCTTCAACACAACTGAAATGCTTGTAAGTACAAAACGACAGGCAAAATGCCACATATTATAAAAAAAATAATAACGACAGACCTTCAACAATGGAATTACACGTACTACAGGTGTCAATTAAAGCGGTATGAGCAAGTTGTGAGGCCAACAATGACAGACAATGTAAAAATATGTCGCGTTCGATTGATTTGCACGCTACTGTATAATGTGAAAGGTAATATTGCCCGTGCTTCTGACTGAAGGTGAATGTACGTTTTGTAATTCATCAGTAGTTGTTACGTGCATTCCAACACCTTTGTTCTATACTGCACGGTTATGTATCCTGATCAATGTTGCAGGATAGGGAGCATAAAGAAGGACTAACATTATTAAATAAAGAATTATCTGTTTGCCAGTTGATGTGTTGCTTAAAATAGAAGGTAGGCCTACATCTTAAAGTATCATCTAAGGAACACAGATTAGATGTCTAATAGAAGAGAACAATGTACACATTGTGTTTAATAAATCTTATTATTTTTTAATAGAAGAGAACAATATCATATTTGTTTACACTTCTATCAGCCAGAGAACTGGTTGTGAAGTGTGCTACTTGAAGTGAAATTTATCACCCCTAATGGATGCAGTATTACGGCATAACCATACAGCTCTTAAGCAATCTCTCATAATGAAGAGTAGTGCATCGATTATCATTTATTGTAAACTAATTATAGAAGCAACCAAAAATTGAAATGGAAAAATAATTGCGATATTTGACGAAGGCGTGGTACCTACCAATTATACGCTCTGGCAACTTTATACACAAGTAAATTGTTTTGTGTTTTACGTAATACAAGAGAAAACAACGGGTAGGGGAAAAGTGGGTACAGTGAGACAGGGAGAACAGTGAGGCATTTTTTATTAGAGAGTAAATTTTGATGTTGAGATGTTGGTAACAGTGGAGTTGTATGTTGCATGAGTAAAGTAACAGTATATTAATACTCGATTTGATTCTAGTTATAAAGGTGAGGGATGAAAAAATAATTCGTAATTTTTCACTCTAGAAGTAAAATTTTGGTTTGTGTTTAATGAAGGTTATATTGGATATACAAATGAGATATAAATAAGAATCTCTTGTTACCTAATACTATGGTATTTGAGGTTATGTTTGGCAAAGTTTCGTCTTTCTCGTTTTAAAGGGAACAGTGAGACATGCCATTGAAGGGTACACTGAGACGTCTCACTGTTCCCACGTACCAATGTTTTGGAAAACAAACTGTAACTATATTACATTTACCAGTAACTAACATTAAAAATGAACATACTAGTAACCGATTTAGGGACTTTAGCTTAAAATAATGGATACATTACATTTTAATGGTTTCATAAATAAAAAACTATTCACAAAATTTAAGAAAATATTAAAAAATAATAAAGAACTACATTAAATTCTTATAATTATAAGCTTTGTTGTCACCAAAAATTAATTTAATTTTTTCGCAAAAGTTTGAAAAGTCATGGAAAATTCACTTTTCCAAATGTTCCAGATGTTTCAATGGTTTCGAAGTCAGACATCAAAATGATTCCAAATAAGCCTACAGAACATGTCAAGATAAAGACACAGCAAGCTTTCCTTTCTTTTGAAATAAATGTAAATCATTTCTATGTCCGTTAATAGACACTGTGGTGTCTCACTGTACCCTCCTGAATGGGAACAGTGAGAGATTTGCATTTTTTTTTTGACAAACACGTATTGTATATTATGTCCTTTATCTATTAACATTTTTGTTTATGCATTATTATACTCCATGTTTTAATGTCTATTTCTATTGCACTTGATTTTAAAAATACTTCAATTATCACTTGCATACGGGCTATTCCATCTCAAATCGAACGAAATATAGAGAAAATTGACTTTGCAATTTTTAAATACAATGAAACTTTTTCTGTCCGTAGACAACTATGATACAATGCTTTGTGCAAAGTTTGAGGCATCAGAACTTCATAGTGTTTAAATTAAAAATATTTAAATTTATCGTATTTTCATAAAATTAGCAACTTTAAACTGTTGTGGCTCCGAAACCCTTTCACCCAATGATCAAAATCATGGTTTATTTTGATGCTGAAAAGTTAAAGTTTACATTGACATATGAAAAGATTTTCTTACTTTTTATGGAAATGGAGAAATTTAGATTTTTCTTAATTAAGACACCTTTGCCCACGAAAAAATATTTCTAAAATATATGGTTAGATTCCGCATTGAAAGTACAATTAAACGCGTATTTTTACTGGTGCAATATTAAAAAGACGGTATTGAAAAATCAAATAAAGAAAATAAATAGTACGCGCGTGAGCTAACCAGCTGACTGTGAGGCGGGAGCTAGCCTAGGCAAGCAAGGCCAGGAGACATAGACACGTCATGTTTCGTCTAGTAGCGCATAGCTTTTTCACAGGTTTTCATAAACACAGGAGTAAAATGACGCTTATCTTCATCTCTCGGCCAGTGCGTGCTGTGTTGCACCTTTCAAGTCTAGGCGTGTGAATATAATTTATTTAATACCCCCGAAACTTATTGCCGTGACACTAAGCAAACAATGCCGAATCCCTCTTAATAATGCAAGGTTTTTTCTCAATATTTTTTTTTTACATTTTTACAAATTGGCAAAAAGTAAGTAAAATCAGATTATCTGTTTCTCGGTATACAATAAAAATAAGGTTTACTTCTTATCACAACCTACCAAATGTCAGCTTCAAAATGAGCTCTCGTTCAATGTTCTGCAGTAAATGGTTCCAGAGTTCTGAGCGCTGAAAGAGGCTTGTTTTTATAAAATACGCTAAATTTGTCGCTCAATAATACGAAAACCATTTGACTTTCGATAGTATATTTTTGCAGATGCACTCTCCTCAGCATCTTGTATAAATAGGGAAAAAATTAGAGTATTAAAAAATGCGAGGTTTTTTACTGATCGATTTCATATGGAATAGACCGTACATATGTCTTAATATTTTGTGTCTCACTGTACCCACTACTCCCCTATACTTCACGCCGACCTTCGCAGTTGTATGTTTAGGGATTTCATCTGTAAGGAATTCAATTCAAACGAAGATGAAAAGAAGGGAAGAAATATAGAGAAGAAGAAAGACTGAGGCCCAATTGTATAAAACTCCCTGACTGAAGATCAACTTTGATCGAAGATCGGAAAATGAACCGAGTTCAGACACTTCTTCTATTGTATAAAACTTTTCTGCGATCAAATTACCTTGGTTCAAATGCAATCTAAGTTCACGTGAAAAGAACTTGGCAACATCGCATAAACAGGTGAAGTATGTTATGCACGGACCATGTTGTACAGGTTTGTTCAGTGTTGCCAATTTAGCGGCTTTAACTCTTTTTCGACGACAATTTCTTTTAACTTTTATATTGCTTAAATAGGGATTTAGCGACCTTTTTAGCACCCCATAGTGACAAAATTTAATCATTCTTTGTTGATAATAAGAAACCTAGCGACTTTCCAACTACTTTTTGGCGACTTTCCGTACACTCTGTTGGAGACACTGGTTTGTGTTGTGCGTTGTAAATAATGGCGGACAATAAGCAGAAGATTGACCGTTCTCCAAATTGTTATGTTATGGTGTTTGATACTGCTAAACATAATAAAGCTTTATAAAACGACAATTTTCGTTTAGTAATACAGTTGATTGAAAATTTATGAATGTACCTATCATATCCATGAATAATTAATGGTTGTTATAAACATAATATAATTATAGGTTATGTTATTTAATACTGCTGAACACGATAAAGCCTTATAAAATGTAAGAATGTTTGTATATTAAGGCAAGAAATTGAAAAAAATATATATAAATGTATCTACCATATCTAATAATATTAATAATAATGGTTATTCTTTTTGCACAATCTGCCACTCGTATATTTCAAACAGAAAAGAAATAACTGAACTTGGATCATCTAACTTAATCGGAGAAATTTCTTCAGTCAAAGTTGACTTTAGTTTAAGACAAATTAATCTCAGATTAGACATTATACAACACAAAATTCCAAGTTCAGCTAGAACGAGGATCAATTTAACCTCCGATCTAAGATTAAATGCTTTATACAATCGGCCCTGAGAGAATGGTTACTCGGATGTTAAACTGTAGAGGTTCAAGTGCTGCCGCAGTTTCTGAACACACTCACGTAGCAGCCCGCTCTAGAACGCGGGATGTAAGTGCGGGAGCGTGGAGGGCATGCCAAAGCCCGCGTAGTGAAACTTCGTCCTGGCCGCACGTTCTGAGGGTGTGGGGGGGGTCTTGGAAAAGCCGGGGGCACGTGACACGAGTCACAATGCTGCTTGTATCGGAATGTGTGCACAGCACTCGGTGCAACGCTCGCAGAAGGGAATTGTGGGTGTGAATCTCTGGAGAGTTCAAGTAGTGTGATCTGCTGCATTCTCTATTCAAGGCCCCCTAAACTGTTTCCTCACTTTTTGGCTTCATACCAAGTTAGAAATACGCTCTTGATTATTATGAACACAGATTTCATTCATGTATTACACATATGTTCATTTCATTCACTATTATTTCATTAGGAAGAACTGGATAAAGCGGACCCTAGAGCAAAGCCGAATATGCTGACCATTAATCACCGGGCCGTACCAAACCATGTGTAACAAAAGACACTCGAAAATTTCTTCCTTCAATTGAGGCGTTCAGAGCTAAATTGGAACAAGTCCATGAGACGTAGTTTTGAGATAATAGGACTTAAAGTTAATTTGCTCTAGTGGGTTATAGAATGTTTTATTTATATAGAATGTTCTATTTATATAGAATGTTTTATTCATATAGAATGTTTTATTCATATAGAATGTTTTATTTATATAGAATGTTTTATTTATATAGAATGTTTTATTTATATAGAATGTTTTATTTATATAGAATGTTCTATTCATATAGAATGTTTTATTTATATAGAATGTTTTATTTATATAGAATGTTTTATTTATATAGAATGTTCTATTCATATAGAATGTTCTATTTATATAGAATGTTTTATTTATATAGAATGTTTTATTTATATAGAATGTTCTATTCATATAGAATGTTTTATTTATATAGAATGTTTTATTTATATAGAATGTTTTATTTATATAGAATGTTTTATTCATATAGAATGTTTTATTTATATAGAATGTTTTATTCATATAGAATGTTTTATTTATATAGAATGTTTTATTTATATAGAATGTTTTATTTATATAGAATGTTTTATTCATATAGAATGTTTTATTTATATAGAATGTTTTATTCATATAGAATGTTTTATTTATATAGAATGTTTTATTTATATAGAATGTTTTATTTATATAGAATGTTTTATTTATATAGAATGTTCTATTCATATAGAATGTTCTATTTATATAGAATGTTTTATTTATATAGAATGTTTTATTTATATAGAATGTTTTATTTATATAGAATGTTCTATTCATATAGAATGTTCTATTCATATAGAATGTTTTATTTATATAGAATGTTTTATTTATATAGAATGTTTTATTTATATAGAATGTTCTATTCATATAGAATGTTCTATTTATATAGAATGTTTTATTTATATAGAATGTTTTATTTATATAGAATGTTTTATTTTCGCTGGCAGAGTTAAGGCCATAAGACTTCTCTTAGGGTTTGGAATTGAACGGGTTACATCAGCTGCTTGTCTATGCGGATGACGTGAATATGTTAGGAGAAAATCCACAAACGATTAGGGAAAACACGGGAATTTTACTGGGAGCAAGTAAAGAGATAGGTTTGGAAGTAAATCCCGAAAAGACCAAGTATATGATTATGTCTCGTGACCAGAATATTGTACGAAATGGAAATATAAAAATTGGAGATTTATTTTTTGAAGAGGTGGAAAAATTCAAATATCTTGGAGCAACAGTAACAAATGTAAATGATACTCGGGAGGAAATTAAACACAGAATAAATATGGGAAATGCCTGTTATTATTCGGTTGAGAAGCTTTTATCATTCAGTCTGCTGTCAAAAAATCTGAACGTTAGAATTTATAAAACAGTTATATTACCGGTTGTTCTGTATGGTTGTGAAACTTGGACTCTCACTTTGAGAGAGGCACATAGGTTAAGGTTGTTTGAGAATAAGTGCTTACGAAAATATTTGGGGCTAAGAGGGATGAAGTTACAGGAGAATGGAGAAAGTTACATAACACAGAACTGCACGCATTGTAGTCTTCACCTGACATAATTAGGAACATTAAATCCAGACGTTTGAGATGGGCAGGGCATGTAGCACGTATAGGCGAATCCAGAAAAGCATTTAGAGTGTTAGTTGGGAGGCCGGAGGGAAAAAGACCTTTGGGGAAGCCGAGACGTAGATGGGAAGATAATATTAAAATGGATTTGAGGAAGGTGGGATATGATGATAGAGACTGGATTAATCTTGCTCAGGATAGGGACCAATGGCGGGCTTATGTGAGGGCGGCAATGAACCTGCGGGTTCCTTAAAAGCCAGCAAGTAAGTAAGTAATTAATAATAATAATAATAATAATAATAATAATAATAATAATAATAATAATAATAATAATAATAATATGTTTTTTGATTAGGACTCAAGTTGGTTAAACGAAATTGATAGACTGCTGGATGATTAAACAGGACATACAGAGTAAGATGCCCTGCTCACATTGTGATCGTATCTGTGAACGATTAACTCATTAGATAAGTCAGCAGTCTCCGGTATTACAACTCCTTCGTTCAGACTGCTTTCCCCAGTGACTGGTATGCTGTATGCTGAGCAAGACTCGACATGCAGTGGCCTTTCACACGGTCAGGGTCCCCGGAACCTTACTGAAGTTCAGAAAAAAAAATACACAGGGCACGCCTCTGGCGATGATCGCGTCAACCACCTACAAAACCAGCGGCTACTAACAAAACATGTTATTTAACTGGAACTCCCTGTTAGCTACAGGGTGTTCATTAATGGAGAGAGTAGATTTTTTTGCCCTCTTAAAAATGTAAGATTACGTTACTTAATGATTAATCTTCATTCAGTATTGAATAATGCACAAAAATTCGGGAATCTCTAAATGTATTGTTCATTGAAAGTTGTCGTAAAATGTAATATAAATCATTCATTTGAAATCAAATACATAAAGTGGCCCTGAACGCGAAATCTATCATAACATTTTTCTTTTGTCCTATTTCTCCTTTAAGATGGAACCATAATTGAAACGACCAATCTAATTGAAACGACCAATCTATTACATTCCCAGACAGGTAGGTTTTGGAGAAAAAGTTGTAATTTATGTGCTGTGATTGTTAAATTGTATAGACTTCGCTTCGATTTACTCACGCACAACAAATGCGTTTATAAAAAAGGGTTACTCGTAATTCTATTTACAAAGCGAGATAAGGTCCTCTCTAGTAAAGGAGTTAGTAACTCTGGTAGCCTAGCGACTAGTTGGACCTGGAATACTCGCAATCAAAAGAGGAAATAATTCTGCATGTAATAATAATAATAATAATAATAATAATAATAATAATAATAATAATAATAACAATAATAATAATAATACTTACTGGCTTTTAAGGAACCCGGAGGTTCATTGCCGCCCTCACATAAGCCCACCATTGGTCCCTATCCTGAGCAAGATTAATCCAGGCTCTATCATCATATCCCATCTCCTTCAAATCCGTTCTAATAGTATCTTCCCATCTACGTCTCGGCCTCCCTAAAGGTCTTTTTCCCTCCGGCATCCAAACTAACACTCTATATGCATTTCTGGATTCGTCCATACGTGCTACATGCCCTGCCCATCTCAAACGTCTGGATTTAATGTTCCTAATCATGTCAGGTGAAGAATACAATGCGTGCAGTTCTGTGTTGTGTAACTTTTTCCATTCTCCTGTAACTTCATCCTTCTTAGCCTCAAATATTTTCCTAAGAACCTTATTCTCAAACACCCTTAACCTACGTTCCTCTCTCAAAGTGAAAGTCCGAGTTTCACAACCATAAAGAACAACCGGTAATATAACTGTTTTATAAATTCTAACTTTCAGATTTTTTGACAGCAGACTGGATGATAGAAGCTTCTCAACCGAATAATAACAGGCATTTCCCATATTTATTCTGCGTTTAATTTCCTCCCGATTATCATTTATATTTGTTACTGTTGCTCAAAGATATCTGAACTTCTCCACCTCTTCAAAAGATAAATTTACAATTCTTATATTTCCATTTCGTACTATGTTCTGATTACGAGACATAATCATATACTTTGTCTTTTCGGGATTTACTTCCAAACGTATCTCTTTACTTGCTTCAAGTAAAATTCCCGTGTTTTCCTTAATCGTTTGTGGATTTTCTCCTAACATATTCACGTCATCCTCATAGACAAGCAGCTGATGTAACCAATTCTGCATATAATAATAATAATAATAATAATAATAATAATAATAATAATAATAATAATAATAATAATAATAATAGTAATAATAAATTCTGGAGTTCAGAGTTTCTGATTTAGGTTTCATCTTGCCACGCGGATATTTGTTCATTAACGAATACTTCGTTTCTCGTAATTTATTCAAGAGTCCCTTTTAGGAGGAATACACAAAAACTTTAGATCAATTTACTTGTAATGCACCACAGGAACTGGATATCTATGTGACACTGGGGAGATTATTAAGCGAAAATCTTCACCAAGAATTTCGCTTAAACTCACCAGAATTTGTACTCGGTTCTCTGGCGTGAACAATAGATGCTCAGCTGTTTATCTAACTGTAAGATTTTGTGAAACAGCGTGCCAACGTGGTTAAATTAATACTATACTCCAATTATTATTGGCAGAATGCAATTCACCAACGAATGCTATACTTTTCAATAGCAAATCGGTTGTTGCATCGTC
>NC_091119.1:6741858-6751858 GCF_040183065.1 Periplaneta americana | reverse complement strand
AAGGGCAGGTCTTTCACTGCAAACTCAGCATTCTCCAATCGTTCCTTTTTTTGCCTTCCTCTTTGTCTCCGCATATGATCCATATGTCTTAATGTCGTCTATCATCTGATATCTTCTTCTGCCCCGAACTCTTCTCCCGTTCACCATTCCTTCCAGTGCATCCTTCAGTAGGCAGTTTCTTATCAGCCAGTGACCCAACCAATTCCTTTTCCTCTTCCTGATCAGTTTCAGCATCATTCTTTCTTCACCCACTCTTTCTAACACAGCTTCATTTCTTATTCTGTCTGTCACTTCATACGTTCCATTCTTCTCCATATCTACATTTTAAATCCTTCTAGTCGCTTCTCTTCACTTCGTCGTAAAGTCCATATTTCTGTCCCCATACAATGTCACACTCAATACAAAGCACTTCACTAGTCTCTTCCTGAGTTCTAGTTTTTCTTGTGAAAGATAAATGCGATAGCTTCCCGTTGCTTTCCTCACACCTCTCTCTCTCTCTTTCGCATCTTAAGGGGTTAGGTACAACTTACGGCAGTACAATTTTTGGAAATATCGAACATATTTTCCTCCAGTACTATATCTTGTACAATAATGAAAATTGGTATATGTAAAACACTGCCATTCTGCTATATAATAACAATATTTTTACGATTAAAAATAATTATTTATATTTTTTTTTTCAAAACTCAAAATGGTGGCAATTCACTGTGCAGTGATGAAGCGTTTGCCTCATAACTCATAAACTTTTTAAGTTTTTCTTTTTTATTTTATTGCTGAAACTCATGTTTACAATATCATGCTCTTTCAAATACATTCTTAAATAAATAATATTTCTTTTATTTTGTGTTAGAAGAAAATACTGATATTTGACCATTTTTTAAATTAATTTATTTTTTTATCAGACAATCTATCAAAGGTAGAGAAGTGATCTTGCATCATATTGTAGATATGACATGCATAAATACACACAAAAATGTCATCACAGAATGTTTGATAGTTTTTTTAGTTATGTGGGAAACGCTTCATCACTGCACAGTGAACTGAATTTTGAAAAAAAAAAATGTAAATAATTTTAAAAAATCGTAAATTTTTTTTTCCATATAGCAGAAGGACAGTGTTTTACACATACTAATTTTCATTATTGTACAAGATACAGTAATGGAGGAAAAAATGCTGAATATTTCCAAAATTTTAATGCTGTAAGCTGTACGTAACCCATTAAAAAGATCCCAAGAGACCTTAGCGTGGGGGTGAAGAGAGTGGATTTGACTAATTAGGCCCTCCGGACTTCACCGAAATTCACCGCAAGGGTTAAATATCAGTTACATCAGGGTTTTTTGGCCCGATCAGAGACCGGGAGATCCAAATTAGCCTTTGCCCCCTTTATTATTATTATTATTATTATTATTATTATTATTATTATTATTATTATTATTATTACTTATTATTGTTGTTATTTAGTCAACTGTCCGAAGACAGGTCTTAACCCCACAAGTGATACCAAGAAGGCACCACTTATGAGGCAGCTAGGCCAGGAGATAATGGGGTAGGATGGGCAGTTCCTTTCCCCCTCCATGAATACATCGCCCACTAGCTACATATTACACTAGTCAGACTTCAGATGCATACAAACAATTGTTCTTCCTCTGACACATATCGTCAAGTGAGATGTACTGCCTGATAATAGAGGTACTTATCAGCCAAAACCTCAGAGGACTTACTGTTTATTAATAATATTAAAATAACCTCATTGTCAGTATAATCATCATGTTTCTAAAAATTTATCTTCTCTATCTAGATATACCAGGAATGTTTGTTGTTTAGTAAACTGTACGAAGACAGGTCTGAACCTCACAAATGATACCAATAAGGCACCATGCAGCTCGACTGTGAAGAACCTTGGCATTTATATGCATTGTCACCTGGAATGGAATGAACAAGTGAGTCACACTTCCAGAAAAATATTTTCTATTATTCACTCATTAAAGCGACTGAAGCTCTTTCTTCCCGATAAATTAAAATGAATCCTTATACAAACACTCGTGATGCCAAACTTTGACTACTGCGATATTATATTAAGTAACCTAAATGCAAATTTGAGCAGCAGGCTACAACGTGTGCATAATGCGTGCGTCCGTTATATTTGTAATATTCGTAAGTATGATCATGTTTCCCCGTCTTTCCAAACTCTGTCTTGGCTAAGGCTAAGCGATCGACGAGCTCTGCATTCTCTTGTTCTCTTATTTCAAATTCTACGCACCGCTACCCCAATCTATTTGGCTTCTCGTTTCCAAAATTTATCCGCATATCATCAGCTAAGTACAAGATCTCATCATAACAATTTACTCATTATACCCTACCACGAGACATCTTTGTATTCTTCATCTTATACAGTTTCAGTAGCTAGAAATTGGAACTCGCTACCGAGTGATGTAAGGGGTTGTTGGACAATAACTTCATTTAGGTCAAAATTACATAAATTCTTACTTAACAGATTAATTGCTGATTAATATTTATTACATATAATGAAACTAACATCTGTCTATTCTTATTATTATCATTAATTTCTCTAAATAGATTTACTAAACCTCTAATGGCAATTACATTAATATTCTCAATATAGAAATATATTTTAGATTTATATATATTTTTTTCTTTCTCCCTGTAACATAGTTCTAGTAAGCTTATATTAAATTAGCTCATAAATTAAGTTACTACTTTACCTTATAGGTTTATCTAAATTTAAATAAATATGTAGTCTACTAGTCGTTAAAACTTAATTGAAGAATATTGCTGGAGAACCTTTTAAGTGCAGTGTAAATATTCGTAATTTAAATATATATTGTATTGATTAAGGCTGGTTGAGTGGAAGAGAAGGCCTTATGGCCTTAAGTCTGCCAGCGAAAATAAAACATTATTATTATTATTATTATTATTATTATTATTATTACTTACTGGCTTTTAAGGAACCCGGAGGTTCATTGCCGCCCTCACATAAGCCCGCCATTGGTCCCTTTCCTGAGCAAGATTAATCTACTCTCTACCATCATATCCTATTTCCCTCAAATCCGTTTTAATATTATCTTCCCATCTACGTCTCGGCCTCCCCAAAGGTCTTTTGCCCTCCGGCCTCCCAACTAACACTCTATATGCATTATTGGATTCGCCCATACGTGCTACGTGTCCTGCCCATCTCAAACATCTGGATTTAATGTTCCTAATTATGTCAGGTGAAGTATACAATGCGTGCAGCTCTATGTTGTGTAACTTTCTCCATTCTCCTGTAACTTCATCCCTCTTAGCCCCAAATATTTTCATAAGAACCTTATTCTCAAACACCCTTAATCTCTGTTCCTCTCTCAAAGTGAGAGTCCAAGTTTCACAACCATACAGAACAACCGGTAATATAACTGTTTTATAAAATCTAACTTTCAGATTATTATTATTATTATTATTATTATTATTATTATTATTATTATTATTAAGAGGCAACTAAGCTAGGAGATAATGAGGTAGTACGGCCAGTTTATTTCCCCCTCCATTGTATACATCGCCGACTAGCTATATATTACACTAATCAGATTTCAGAATACAAGGAATAAAGTTTGGAATCTAGGTCTACGAATATAATTATCAATATCAGAGGTATTTACTGATGATATGAAAGAGACGTTCTTGTGCAAGAGAGTGAGTGTGTTTTGTTTTGAATAGGGAAGAAGTCGCAGTGTCGAGTGCAGTTTTGCAATACTCAGTACGATATCATGTGCGTGTCTGCAGGGCCCCGCTTCCCGTGAGTAGAGCTGTACCAGCAGCTTACCACGAGACTACACAGACCGTTGCCTGGCAACACCAGCGTGAGACCCAAACAATAACAAGCAATTATCACAAACAAGATGTGTCAAAACACTTCGTTAACACACGACTACATAAGGCTCTGTCGAAGGATAAGACTCAAATCCACAGTAAAACTCCGGGAAAAAAAGTTCCAATATTCTTATATCTGCCTGAATCCATCCATGGCGGGATGCATTGCGATATCACAGATCTTTCATTCTCAATAAACAGGTATAGTTGACGCCATCGATTTAGGCAGATGGATTTTGTTAATCAGAACTCCAGAGCGAGTTACTCTTAGCTGCAAGGTCGGTCGTTATCTTCGTCGCAAGCAAACTGCAGCTGGAATGGGTGGGACATAAGAGTAAACATACATTCCTGATTATCCTAGTGGACTCGGATGGACAGTCACCTCCAAAAACAATGCAATATAACCATTTATACAAATGCAGTAATCTATACAGTATGTGTGCATGCGTATGAAAAGAGAAGTCCCCGGCACACTGTGTTCGAGATAATTCCAGTTGCCGCGGCATAATCTTTTCCTCATCCTACTATAAAGTATAAAGACAATCTATATACATACATATATATATAAACTATTCTATAATCAACGGACTGACTAATCATCTGAAATCTCCTTAAACCCTTTGTGTAGGTTTCTGTTAATCCTTAGTCAAAGATAAGACGGAGTTTTACGAAATACGAACATTAAGGGATGTAAAATAGGAGGTAATAATGATCAAAATATACTGGTTTATTTTTTGAACCAGCAGCCATTCAGCCCTTAAATTGAAAACAAAGACTCCTTTATAAAATTGAGTTAGACTGTTCATCTCACTCTCAGAATTGTTTCTAAAATGTATAAGGAATGTAAAAAAATTCAACTTCATGTAATACATTCAGATAACTTTTGAGGATTTTTTATCCCCCAAAGAGCAGAGAGGAGAGAGAAAGGACTTGACAGTTTAAAAATTTCACTCAAGTATTTTGAACTAGCCGACGTAGAGACGTAATATTTAAAATGAAGGTCACTCTCAACAATTTTGATTAAACATTTTCCGATTTTTTAAATACCATCTAAGGAATAGTGAAAAGGCAGAAGGGAATGAAAATCTCAAGTCGTCCGATCTCGACGAAAGTTGATATCTGGAGATCTTTGGGATCACAGAATACGAATATGATATTATTTTGTCCGAATTTATCCCTCAAATGGTAGAGTCGGACAAAAATGGGCGAGAAATTAAATTTGATATCAGAAATGTTCTGAAGACGAAAATTACGGATAATAAAATTTGTGCGAATTCAACAGGCTATGGCAGATTCAGTACTCTGAATTGTATTAAAAAAAAAGAAAGCATCGAGTAACACATTTCCACAGTATGAATTTACTAAAATCCAAAAATATAATTTCTACATATCTTCAATGAATTTTGTGTTGGAATTTAGTATAGTCATCAGGCAATACTTCTAGATTAATAAACAGTTTTTTTTTGGAATCCATTAAGTATGTATTGTGAATGGTAATTCTATTTTTCAATTGTTGCTCTCTGTGCAGGGAAAATTGATTTCTCCGATATTTTTTTTTTTCGATTTTGAATATTTTAAAATGCTTTCTTCTCTGTTTTCTTCACAATGTGTGTTAAGAAATTCTGCTCTTATCAGATAAATATATAAATAAGAAATATTTTCTTTTGCCACGAGTAATTGCAAACTTTATTGCTTTATTAAACTGCAAAGCTTTAGAGAAAACAAACAGAGAGATCGACTCTATTTAGACTCTATGGGTGGTATTCATAGACATTTCGCAGCACGCGCTACGAGCGTACTAAGCTAGCCCCGACTATCCACTGGTTACTAGTACAGAATTCAAATCATATCCTATCGCTAACACTGGCTTATGAATACGAAAAACGCTGATAATCCACCGAAATCCCGCGCTAAAAATGTCTATGAATACGGCCCTAAGACTCTATGATCGGCATTGACTGGTTAGTAGCTGTTCTAGGACAGAGCCAGGATTGAATGCCTGCACCTAGGTCTAAATCAGTCGTTGGCAAAGATGATGTCATATACAATACAGCCCACAAAACACAGCAAAGGGGAAGGTAAATGGAGGGAGTTATAAGGGGAGAAGGCAGGGAACACCTTCATTATTGCAAGTTTTCAGTGCACAGAGTCGAACAATGAACACTCCGAGACTAAGGAGAAATTCAACTTAAGTTATGTAGCTATGTCAAATGTATATTTTTGGACGATAGTGCCTTTTTCCCCCTACTTGCCATTGTTGTTTACATCCTTCGTAAATTGAAAATACCTCACGTTCTCTGGTTGCTATTCAGAAAAAAAAATCACAGTGCTGTTATAATTACTTACCGCACTAATGGGCTGAAACTAGAAACAAATGAGTCTTCATTTATAAAAATACACATTAGCATATTTTCTTTCAGACTTTTTCGGTATTAACTTAGTGCAAAAGATCCTCTATGCTTTTTTATCTCTTCATCCACTAAATCCTCTACCAATTCTTTTGCCATAATCATTAAATGATTACAAAACTTCTAATTAAACTCATGTATTGATCATATTAATACAAATTTCATTACCAGAAACAACAATGATTGTTTAAACTGAAACAAAATTCCTACATACTGTCTTGGCAACGATGTTCAAACTTTCTTAAAGTTGAAATTTTTACTTATCAAACAAATCTGTGCAACATTCAAAATTAAAAACAAATTTATTTGAATGACAATCGTTCAGAAAAGAGTGTGCAATACACGTGCGTTCAAGTGAGTAACAGAATCTCGGAACTGAAAAACCTCGAATTCGTCTCATTTTCTCGATTCTAAAATGTACTTACCACACTTGTGTCGCAATATTCACAAGAAAAAAGGAATTCTTGCAATACGTATAAAATGTACCTACACAGTAATGGTGAAGTACGTATAAACTTCTTGGCAGAACTTTTTTTAAGACAGGACTTATAGACATACCAGCTCAATGGAAACAGAGTAAATTTATTCTGTTGACATATCAAAGACAATGGACACTTAAAGTTCTCAGTTACCGTCCATACGTGGAGGCTGCAACCTGAGAAGCACCATGCCATGGTGACAGGTTCCCGCCCAGCGTGGAGGAATTCATTAACCACATGTAAATTAGACCCTCATAATTTGCGACTTTTAGCCTTTCGCTAGGCTCATGAGATTGTACACGTCTGTGTGGGAATAAACGTCCATTAATTAGTTTAGTGAACATTTGTGAGAAACCCAGTGCAACGCGGTATTGGTTTCACATGATTACACATAATAATTCAAGGCTTAAAATTCAGCGTTCATTTTCGAGTAAGGTTTAATATACATACAGTAATTAGTAAAGTACACAAGGCATGATATCTTCCCTAGATTCAATATTACGCAATTTAGCTATAATATACAATTCGGTTGTGTTGTACTCACCGATTAAGGAGTATCTTCTGTGCTCTGTGGCGAGACATTCCTGAGTTCGAATACCTCTTATGGAAATGTTTATACATTACATTATTATTATAAAATTTGGATCTAATTCGTCCCTGTAAATGTTCTGTTGACTTGCCTGGCTTTATTCATATCAGTTACTATTTTTGAATTTGTTATTTAACAACGTTGTGTCAACTGCCGAGTTATTTAGCGTCGATGATATTTGTGATTGCGAGATATTGGCAAGATGAGGCCGAAGATTCGACATAGATTACCTGACATTTACCTTACGGTTGGGAAAAACCTCGGAGAAAACCCAACCAGATAATCAGCCCAAGCGGGAATCGAACCTGTATCCGAGCGCAACTCTAGATCGGCAGGTAAGCGCCTTAGCCGATTGAGCTACGCCAGTGGCTTTATTATTATTATTGTTATTATTATTATTATTATTATTATTATTCTTGTTTTTAGTCAACTGTCCCAAGATTGGTCTGAACCTCACAAGTGATACCAACAAGACTGCACTTATGAGGCAACTAAGTCAGAAGATAATTCGATAGGGTGACCGGTTCCTTTCCCCTTTTATTATTATTATTATTATTATTATTATTGTTGTTGTTATTATTATTATTATTATTATTATTATTATTGTTGTTGTTCTTGTTTTTAGTAAACTGTCCCAAGATTGGTCTGAACCTCACAAGCGATACCAACAAGACTGCACTTATGAGGCAACTAAGTCAGAAGATAATTCGATAGGGTGACAGGTTCCTTTCCCCTATTATTATTATTATTATTACTATTATTATTACTATTATTATTATTATTATTATTATTATTATTATTATTATTATTATTATTGTCATCATCATCAATATTATTACTATTATTATTATTATTATTATTATTATTATTATTATTATTATTAGTATTATTCTATAATACGATCTGTCACTTCACTTGTCAAATTTGCCATCAATAGACAGTCACTTGACAAGCAAATGGACCAATTTTAAGAAACAAATTTAACTCAACCTGTCTCTGTTTTTTTTTGTCTGTTTGACACTAGTCAAAGTGATCGTTTTAAGGGGAGAGGATGGTATTTTTGATGAAAAATGACTAAATTTAAAAAAGAAATCTTTAAAATACGCTGTGATATGTGTGGATCGCCATTTTTAAACTTCCTGCATTATGGATTTTCAAATCACTCGCTCACTTTTATTGTTGTTTCCGGTAAAATAAATTTTCAAAAAAATGTTTTTTCTTTAAAATACCCTTTGATATGTGTGGAATGCATTGCATTACATTTTGTGGGTATTTGTGTCCTTATCGGATGTTGAGACGTCATTGTTAAACTTCCTGCGTTATGGATTTTTAAATCACAATCCCGCTTTTATCGGTTTCCAGTAAGTTAATTTTTTTTTTTTTGCTACATTGCCAGACAAAATGGATATAATTTCTGAACTATTAAAGATACATGCAAGAAATTTAGAACACACATTCTTTAGACTATTAGGAAACTTTTCTCTGTAACAGAATTTTGTTAATCGATTTCATTGAAAAAATACGTCTGTTTGTTTGCAAGAAAGGAAATCAGAAAATTGTTATTAAATTTTAATTGTTTATTTTACAAACATAGGACTAATATCAAAATTCTGTTACAGACAGTTTGTAGAACATACTATTGCAAATACATTGCAAAAACTGTTTGAATCTATCTCTAAAAACGGTTTAGATATATCGGTTTTAGTACAATCCTGCATTGAGTATATTTTTTTTTTTCAAATTTGGGCCCCCAAATATTTTTTTTCAAAATATTTATATTTGGTTGAGTTGCCACAGCTATGAGCTCTCTACATACAAAAAATTAATAATTTACACCAAATAGGAAAAGAGTTAAAAAAAATACCAACCTCTCCCCATACGAAAAAGAGAAATGGTAGATAATTATGTACTGTAGTCCTCTCGTCTGAATGCGTGTCATAAATGTATGATACAGACCAATCAGTTTTACTCAAGCCAGACTTAAATTTATTTAAGAATTTTTATCAACAGTAATCTCACTAGAGGTTTTGATTTATCTAGAGAAAATCAAAACTCGAGTGGGATCCAACTGACTATTACACGATTAGAAGAAAGTACATAAAGATTAGAAGAAATAAAGTCCTCTAATACAATAAAATATTAATTGACTTAATAAAATTTTATTTCACTAATGTTAGCTTTGAACGGAGCCGCCATTTTCAGTTGAGTATCTATTCTGAAAATAAATGACGATCACAAATCATGTTTTATAGTACCGTAAAGATTTTGCAGTTTCAAATGTTGGGAAACAAAGAAAAAATTGGTAGGAAAGTGATAAAAACAGAAAAAAGCATATAAAGATTAGAAGAAATAAAGTATTCTAATACAATAAAATAGGTATTAATTGACTTACTAAAATTCTATTTCATTAATGTTAGCTTCACCAAAATGTTTCAACGGAGCCGAAATTTTCAGTCCAATATCTATGTCGGAAACAAATGACGAACGCAAAGCGTGTTTTACAGTACCGTGAAGAATTTGCAGTTTGAAATGTTGGCAAACAAAGAAACAAATGCTAGTGTAGTGATAAGAACAAACAAATTCTAGGGAAGCGACGAAATTAAACAAATGCAAGGGAAGCGATGAAATTAAACAAATGCAAGGGAAGCGATGAAATTAAA